>NW_005054541.1:460771-479695 GCF_000277835.1 Geospiza fortis | reverse complement strand
GCCTGGGTGCAGGCCCCTGCTGGGAGCTGCTAGCTGCAGCTCAGAGCAGGCCCGAGAGAAGAGAGGGGTAGAGAGGATGAGAGGGTAAGAGAGTAAAAGCATAAGAGAGTAAAAGGGTAAGAGAGCAAAAGCGTAAGAGCGTAGAAGGGTGAGAGAACAAGGTTCCCGTTACAACACAATAAATCTTCTTCTGTGTTGAATATTCTAATTCTCACTAACCAATCTAGTACAATATACAAATCCTATAGCATTTACATACAGCCTGTAAGAATCATTACATTACCACACTGTGTTACATTTTAAACCTCCTCTTTGGACCCCTTCTGCCAAGCTGTAGGGTCTGCTCTGACCCTTGGACATGTCTGCAAGCAGAGGGTGTTGTTTCATCAAAAGGGGATTATCTTCAGAAGGCCATACCATTGTTTTCCAGTTGTTCAGTAACTAAGGGATCTCAAAGCTTGTTTTCATTTCAATCTCGCTTATAGTTTCTATATTCTCAAAATCTTTTGCCAGACAATCATATTTATAAGGTTTTCCTGTTTCATCTTTCCCAACACATACCACAGTTTGTACCTCAAAGTCAAGGATTAATGCTGTTTGTGGAGTGGTTTTCCTCCCCACAAGACCTGGAGATGATCGTGTTCCTGGGGCTGAAGCACTTCATGGCTGTATGGTGGAACTGGGGCACTTAATGGGATTTGTGCCTCTCAAGCCCTTTGCCCCCATTTCCAGACACTTTTTCCCGCTCAGAGGCAGCCCTGTCAGTTGTCTGTTGCCTTTTGCACCATCTCCCAGCTTCCCTCCGCCCCACTCCCCTTCCAGCTCCCCAGGGAGCCCGCACACCCTCCTCGGGTTACGCCAGATGTGCCCAACTGGCAGCTCCAGTGAGAGGCTGCAGCCGCCCCAGTCCACCTGCTCTGGCACAGACATCTCAGAGGCACCAGTGGGCTTAACTCTGTCCCAAGCCCTCTTCATGCCATGAGTTGTGAGTGAGTTGGCTCCGTTTCCTGCAGTTCCTGCTGCTTTTGTCAATCCAGGCTGGGGTGGCTGGGAGAGTGTTTCAAACCCGCCGTCTTCCCTCACATCCAGTGGAGGTTTCATGTTAGAGAAACATTTTCCTTTCCCCTGTTACCTCGCCTATTGTAAACAAGTACTTTAAAGTCCTTATTGAAACCCACAGAAATTCTTTGCTCTTGTTTTGAAATCTAACCCCCTGGTATACTTTGGAGGATTTAATGTGTAGAGTTCCCAGTGTTAGTTTGCTCTGCTAGCTCAGCCTTAAGAGATGTTAAGGATAATAAACTTAAAATAACCTCTGGTTCCTCAGGAGGCTGCATAACTTAAAGATTCTTGGGCTGATTTTTAGAGTGACCTTAACTCTTTCTGAAGAGTTTTATGGTTTTAACTTTTCCATTTCCATTAATCATGCCGATTTTCAGGCTGTGCATGGTCAAACCCTAACTGAGGGTTTGGGAAGTGATATGGGAGGAAAGAGTCGACCCAGACTCAGTCTCTTGTACCCATCCTACTCTCTGGCTACTCATGGGAGTTCAGTCACTTTTACTTACACAACCTTGTTAAAAATACTCATATTTGCAGAGCATGAGCTACTCGGTGACAACAACACAGCAGGACTCAGTTAAAACTTTTCTTCTCTCATGCAGTCTCTTAAAATTCTTTTGCAGTACATCACATCGAGCAACAACAACACACCCATCCAGGGATTTTACATCTATTACCGGCCCACGGACAGCGACAACGACAGCGACTACAAGCGCGATATCGTGGACGGTACGGTGCCTGCTTGGAGAAGGGGAAGGACACCCTGTAGCCATGTTGGCTGTGTTTATATGAAATCTAAACTGCTTTTCCCAAGCAGTCTTTATAATATATCTCACAGGAGGAGCTATCTCAACTCCCTAACGTCGGGTTTTGCCCACACGTGAGCTGGTTTCTTCCTTCTGAAGCCTCTTTGACATGGAAGCTTGAGGGCTAAATGCTGGGTTTAAGTTTGGCTTGTTATACAGCTGCAAAGCCTTAATGAAGGTCTATTTGAACTGGTGTAGCTTCAAGTTGTATAAAGAGAAAGCAGTGTAAATGAGGTTTAACCCAGGATAAAAACATCTGGGTTACAGACTGTACTAACAACTAGTTGGCTTTTAAAATTATTTACCCCAGCTTGGACTTTCTGAGCTGGTAGTATCTTGTGTGTAATTGCCCTTCTCTCCTCTTACCTCGCCTAATCACTTCTCCTACTATAAGGAAGTTGCTTTTAGCCTCAAGTGCTGTAGCACTCTGCAAATGCAGCTATGTTTGTGCTTCATTTTGCCTTTTAATCAAGTTATTTTTTTCCCCTGTGCATATTAGATCATCATTTTCCTGGAAGAAGTTATTAGATAATGTCTATATTAGTCCAGAAGTGGAAAACCCTTTAAAAAATATTTTATTTAATGTCCTTATTGCTCGGCCTGAGCAAACGCAGTGATCTCATTCTGTCCCAATGACGTTAATTATTTTTTCCCCCTCATTTATTCAGTTACAAGAGGAATGGACCTTTATTTTGAAAATTTTCCCCTGCCAGACAATACTGCACATAGTACTTTGATGCATGACATAAGCTTTTGCACACTATAAAGCTATTAAAGGTCCAGAGTTTGAGCTCAGAGGCTTTAAAGAACCTTATGCAGGCTTCACCTTCATCTGCAAATGTATTTTAGCCTTTGCTAGACAGAACTTGTGTGTTTATAAATCTTATACACTGAGCAGTTAGTTGTTTAAGTGGGCTCCACTGTGCTGTGAAATTAGCTTGTTTCGGGGTTTTTTTCCGAGCGTGTGTGTATTGAACTCTTTGTGGCAGTCTGAAACCATTAGCAGCTGCTCCGCTCTGCCAGAGCCTGCAACAGAAATCACTCGGTGGAAAGATTTAAACTTCAACTTCTCTTTACTGTGCTCCCCTAAATTAGCTTTTCAGGAGGAAAAAAAAAAAAGAGAGAGAGAGAACTATTTTCAATTAAGTTGTGATTGGAAGCACTTGATGTGAAATATGTAGAGGAACATGTGACTTAAGGTATTTTTGCCATAAATCACTTGTTCTTTGCTTTTTTCCCCCCCTCTGTTACCTTTGAATTAATCTGCTTTATGACAGGGAATTTTATCTTGAAATGACTGCATGAGTTGTGGAAAAAGTGTTGTGATGCCTGTGCTAGCTAAGTGCTTGCCGCAGGCTTTCCTCACCGCTTCCTGTTAAGTCTTGTCTTTCGAGACATTCAAAACTCTGTAGAAACCTTTTTTTTTTCCTTATAAATGCCGCTGCAGGCAAAATCAGATTTTATTTGAAGGAAAAAACAAGCAAAAAGCTCTGATGGCTCCTTGGTATCTCTCAGCTGCTTTAGGCAAAGGCAAAAAAATCACCCCTGTCCTGCAGCGATGGTCTGCATTTCTCCGTTTCTGGTCTGAATTTCTCCGTTTCGAGAATCCTGGAGATTGAATTTTAAATGTAAATGCAGTCTGATGTCAGTTGTTTAAATGTTTTCCCTTGCTAATGGTGCACGAAGAGGACAGTTAAAGTGCCTGTACTGAATCCAGTTCCACTAATGGTTTGAAGCGGAAACCTAAAACCTGGTGTAGTAATTACCGAAAGGAATGCTTGGGGGTGGGGGCGCCGGGAAAACCGAGCCTGAATCTTGGGAAAAACGTGCGATTTAGGGAAAGGCAGCTCCAGCCTCAGCCAGGGCTTGGGATATGGACACGGACCGTGCTGGGCAGCCCCTGGTGCAGAGGGGCCCTGCTGGGGCCGGGCAGAGGGTCCGGACCTGGGCTGGGGTCCCGGAGGAGCTTGAGCAGCATCACGGTGACAGCCCCTGCCTGCCGAGCACGCCCCAGCCTTTTTATTAATGCTTAAATCAGTAGGTGGTAGACAGTTCCTTAGAAACAGTGGAAACAGTTCAAGGTGGTATTTTCCAAGAGGGATTAAGAGCACTCAAACAGTTAATTAAACTCCCTAAAAAAAAAAAAAAAAAAAAAGGGCGCTGTTCGCTGTTTAGTAAAATTTGTCACAAGCCCGTGAAAGTAAAAACTGGGAGTGATTTATCCTGAAGTGCTCAGTGCTTCAGGAGGGTGTCTAAATGAAAAGCTGGCTGGGGGCCAGAGATGACAAAACCATCCTATTAGAGAAGATTGCTTGGCTGGGGCTGGGGCTTGGGCTCTGCAGGGGCAGTGGCACCAGGACAGTCCCAGGATGGTTCATAAAATGCACCTTCAATTATTTGAGGTTTTGGCCAAATTGAGCAACCCAGATGTGTCCTTTCTGTGTGACACCGATGACTGCAGTGATACCTTGCACCTCTGGAAAATCTGCTCACAGCCAAGTTCTTCCTTGTCCCAAGCTCTCTGTGCCAGTTTTCCTTGTTATTTGCCCAGTGTACTGTAAAGAGTCAGCATAATCCACCCTAAACCCATCCCTCTGAGAGTTCCATGTTTAGGGTGCCCAGGGCTGCTGTTGAACTTAAATGCACGTGTGTGGGCACTTGGATGTCTGGGTTGTGAGTTTTGGCTTTTATAGAGAATGACTTTCTTTAAAAGAAAATACTGAAAAAACACTCACTTTAATTCATCAGAAGGTCCTTCTAATAATCAATTTCAAAAGATAACACAAGTCTTAGAGAATCATGGAATGATTTGGGTTGAAAGGGACCTTCAGGATCATCTCATTCCAGCCCTCTGTCATGAGCAGGATGCCACTCATGGACCGTGGTTTCAGCTAAGTCCATAAACTAGTACTGAAGATTTTTGTGCTAACAAGACAAGCTGCAGTGCCCCTGCATTTGGTAGAAAAGGTCCCTGCGATGCACTCAACCATAATTCTGGCTCCTGTGGGTAAATGAACTGCAATTTACTTTTTGTCCTCCCCACAGGTACAAAGCAGTGGCACCTGATAAATCACCTGCAGCCTGAAACTTCTTATGACATTAAGATGCAGTGCTACAACGAGGGAGGGGAGAGTGAGTACAGCAACGTGATGATCTGTGAGACCAAAGGTGAGGCTGTGGGGCTGGGCTGAGGTGGCCTTTGGGACAGGAAAGATCCACTGGGGGAATTTTTGTGCAGCACAAAAGTCAGCTGCGATGATGACCATAATTTTCTGGAACGTTTCGGAGGATTGTTTTGTCTTCCGAAGCTGGGATTGTTTTGAACATATGGAAAGTGATCCTTTGCACTCCTGAGGCTCTGAGCAGAGCTCTGCAGCTTTGCCTGCCCTCAGAGATAGTGCTGCTGCCTCTGCTCTGCTGATGGCCTCTCCTTAGGAGACAACCATGCGCCTGAAGATGACAGAATTGATTTGTACATCTGTTTTATGTCTTCAGGGCTCTGTGACACGTTGTATAAGTGCAGACCACAGCAATTGATGGCTGTGTTGGCTGCCTCCATCCCTAATCCTGCATGCCTCTGGCACAAAGTTTGTACTGTTCTCGGGAAGTGTCAGATATGGCAGTCACATTTATTTTGCGAAGAATTCCTGTCTCCTTTAATCTCTAAAACCAAGTAAGGCTGTAAAGGGAAAATGCAGACAGTAAACTTCAAATGCAGTGCTACGAAAAAATGTTTGAGAAAAAAAAGAAAAAAGCCCTCTGGGAGCGGAAGCATCAAAATTCAGTGAAGTGAGTAGTGAAACCTTTGAAGGAAGGAGTAGGAGCTGCAGGGCTTCAAGGCTGTGCACACAGTTGGTCTCCCTCCTGCAAGGAATATAATTTTCTTCTCTAATTTTAAAATGGGCAAGATGTAATCTGTCATTCACACTGCCTCTTCCTTAAAATTTATCTCCCCCAGGCTTATAAGGGTGATCCAGCTTATCCAGCATACCTGCATGGAGGTGCTTGTCTCTCTCTGACCAGCTTCACTCCTAAGCCAGGCACCTCTTTTAGGGTTTTAGTGTCAAATGAAATAAATCTGAACTGTGGTGTACTGGAAACTAATGTAAATGCAGTTCCTGGGTTAAACCAGCATCTCATTTTCAGTGATTTTCTGTTCATCTCTTGGTTGATCTTCAACTGTGTGGTTTGGAAAGGGGGTTAGCAGGGTTCACATCAGATAAGGGTAGGTCATCTGGCAGAGTCTGGGCGAGAGAAATGAGTGTTGTGGTTTTTCCTGACCTCAGAAGTGGAAAGATTTGTGCTCTTTCAAGTTGAGAGTTAGAGCAGTTGCAGCCACAGTACCTCGAGCGGCTCGTTAAAGTTCCAGTGACCTCAAGGAGCGGGTGAGCAGGGGATAATCACCATTTTCCAAGGCAAACAGTTATTACCCAATAGGAGCTGGCATTCTCATTGCAGGATTTCACGTTGACTTGGAAGCTTTCTTTGCGAGGCATCAGGACTCAGACTCGGCAGTAATTATTTTCATTTCATGATAAAAGAACACATTTAGAAAATGCATTTAGTGGATGTACATGTGCTTGTCTCTACTCATGCAGTGAAACGCACGCCAGGAGCATCTGAGTATCCAGTGAGAGACCTGAGCACGCCCCCCAGTCCCCCTGAGCGGGCTGGGGGCAGTGGGGCCGTGGCTGCCAGCGGCCCCGTGCGCAGTGGGGACATGCTCTACCTGATCGTGGGCTGTGTCCTGGGCGTCATGGTCCTCATCCTCATCGTCTTCATCGCCATGTGCCTCTGGAAGAACCGGCAGCAGAACGCCATGCAGAGTGAGTGGGGGTTGGTTTCATGGGGAGAATATTACCAGGGTAAAATTAGGAATGTCCATGCTGCGTTTTATGGATGGGAAGCAGTTTCCTGTTAGGAGCCAGCTTGCATTTCTGTAGGGACTTGGACTTCCAAGTGGGCCTTAGGTGCAGCTTGGGTTTTTAAGAGCAGTGTCTCCATTTCTTCACACTGATGCTCCCTGTCCTGCTGGGTCCCTGGAGGACTGATGCAGTTTTGCCCAGGGAATGGTGTGGGAAAGGCCTGGGCAAAGTCTCTCCAGTTTGTGTTTAACTTTAAAGCCCCTGCATAGGTCTCTAATGGTTGCAGAGGCAGAATATGTATAATTGTAATCTCTTATTAAAACTGTGGAGAGTTAAACCCTGGATCTCTCCTTGTCTTGAGTGCATCTGGAAAGAAAGAGAACTTGCAGCTCTAGGACAAGTCCCTTGTTACCTCTTAGTCCCTGCACAATGAGATGGCATTCAATGGCCAAGTCTTCCAGAGAGGTGTTAATAAGGAAAACCTGTTCATTAGTGAGCAGGAGCCTGGAGCAGGAGCTTTTCAAGGTGCTCTGCACCCACCAGCAACCCAGAGCCAGCAGAATCTCTGCCATGGCCTTTTCTGCTCCTTGTGCATAAATCACAAGACTCTTGCCATGGCCTGTGGTTATTTTTAAATGCTCTTACTCTCCTACAGAGAGAAATGTAGGAGATAATGAAGATAGTGTCTTCAGCTGCAGCCCAGAGAGATGTTCTGGAAGCAGCTTATAGCAGATACAGCAGAAGGGCTGTTGGTGATACAAAAAAGGCCTGGTTTTAAGATGCTCTTGTAGTTATTGACATCAGCCAGGTCCTTCCAGACCACCATTTCTGGCCTGCTCTCCAGGATGTGGCTGTTTTCCATGTCTACATGCGTATGCTAAGCAGTTGGATAGCAGAGTTAGCTCACAAAAGCTGGAGAAAGAAAAAATAAGTTTCTTTATTTTTTAGGGTTCCTCATTCAGCTTCTCATTTATCAGTAGAAGTGCTTTCAGTAAAAATGTCTTTTGCAGAATACGACCCTCCAGGCTACCTGTACCAAGGGGCAGATATCAACGGGCAGATGATTGAGTACACGACCCTGCCCGGGACCAGCCGGGTCAACGGCAGCATCCACGGGAGCTTCCTCAGCAACGGCCTCAGCAACGGCTGTCCCCACCTCCACCACAAAGTCACCAATGGTGTCAATGGGATCATGAGTGCAGGAGGAGCAGGACTGTACCCAGGGCACACCAACTCGCTGTCCAGAACACACGTGGACTATGAACATCCCCATCACCTTGTGAACGTAAGGTCCTACACTGGGTGGGAGGCTCAGCCCAGACCGTGGGGTTCATTCAGGGGCTGTGGAAGCAGGCTTAGTTTGGGTGGGGGAATACTCATCCACTGATAACAGCCAGTTCCACTAAATTCCTTATCCCAGAGGAAGCAACTGGGCTGATATTTGTGATACAAACATCATGGTTTTCATTTGAGGATATCAGATGACAGCAAGAATTCCACTTACTCTGGGAAATCTGCCTCTACCCTCCTCCTAACAGCATGTAAGCTCTGAGAATGCCTCAGCACTGGGCTGAGATACTTGTACATATGGTATTTCTCAATCTCCAAGTTAAATACATTTAATTATAGCTGCTTATTCTGCAGCTTTATGGATCACCCGTTTTTCTCCCACCTGTTTCAGATCTGTAACTCTGAGCAATGCTATTAATTATGGCAAAGCACGAATGGCGCAGGAGGTTCCATGGAATGAAGTGCCCCATACATCTTGAGCTGCAGCAGAGCAATAACGCTGCTTTTTTTCTTTTTTTTTTTCAGTCCCCTGTTTGTGACTGTTGAGTCAGGCTCATTTTTTGTTTTGAAATTGAAAATAAAATTAAAAACTAATTTCAGTCTGCGACCCAGCCTTTGTATGCTGTGGAAAAATACTTCATTTGCTGAAACATGTCCTGTTTCCAAGAGAGAATAATGATTTCATTATTGTCTATGGAAACAGATGGCTTGCATTCAAACTTACTAAACTTACTCAAAACTGTGAACATTGCCCAGGAAAACTGAAAGAAAAAGTTCAAAAGTCTGAATAACCCATGCTGTTTCTGGAGGAAAAAAACGGGTCTATTGTTTGTGTTGGTAATTGAGCACAAGCACTTCATTTTATTGAACAACAAATTAGCACTTGCACAGTAGTTGCCACTTCACTTCCCTCCAGTCTGAGCCCAGACCAGTCAATTCTTTACCCCATTCTGCGCTTGGCCTACCCATGGAGCAAGAAGTGCTCACTTTTGGTTGTTTTCAAGAGCAACCAAGGCCCAAACGGGGTTTTTTTGACCTGTCCAACCTCCCAGTGGGTGAAACTCTCCAAAAAGCTCCAAGCCCTCAGGGAGGGAGGATCTGCAATGCTCAAAATCTCGCCCGGGAGAAAGACTGGGAGTTTGCATTATGTTTTGAACCTCCCATTTTTATTTTCTTGGGGGGAAAAATGAAATACATGTGTGATGACACAGGTCTTGGTGCCTGGAGCTCCTCTGTGCCTTGAGGTGTCCACCCAGTGCTGCTGTCCTTCTGGGAACAGGTGATGGTGTTGAGCTTTTCTTTCCCCATTCCCTGTTGCAGAAAGTTTGAGTCACAGGATCTCTGCCATGGAGAAGGGCTGGGGGTGGCACGTGGGCGAGGCAGAGCAACAGGATGTTCTGATCCTGTTAGGTTGCTCTTTATTGTTTCAATGATTGGGTTAAATGAGGAAGGGAGAAACTGGCCAGGATGGCAATCAAGACTAATTAGGCATTTCCTCAGTGCTCCCTATCCCTCAAAAACTTCAGGATAAGCTCTGTTCTTGCAAAAATAGGGATTGCTAGAAGTTGCCTAGCACTTGAGCTGCCAAAAGCCAGGTGAGCCTTCCCAGCCTGGCTCCCTCCTGGAGCCCAGTGCAGGAGCCTGGCTCTGCAGCCCCCTTGGAGTGGCTCCCACATCACTGTCTGCCTGGTCCCTAACAATGAGGTATGTGTTAATCTGGGCATTTCAACTGGCTTGTAATGGCCCCGTTAGCCAAAACCAACAACACAAAATCCCTCTCACCCGGAGTCATTGCTGGCTGAGGAATTACCCCATCTGTACAAATACGAAACGGTTCAAAAATCAGTGTAGTGAAGTAAACTGATCTAATCGGAGTAATTACAGGAAAGTGGGATGGGTTTGTATGTGACATCAGCCCTGCAAATTTAATCCTCTGTTTCCCTAAACAAGCCTTGCGTGCTAATGAACAGCAATTCGCTTTCGCGTCTGTCATCAGCGTTAAAAATAAATATATTTACAGTGTGTTTATTAAATTAAACCTCAGCATATTAAGCTGAAAACAGACCAGGGAAATGACCACATACTTGTCTAAGCTGCAGTTATTTACTTTTCCCTGACACACACACTGGCAAAGACCTCCCCTGGCCTTTGGACAATCGCTCAGTGTTGCTGTGCCACGTACAGCCTGGAGCAGGGCATTGATAACGTGATCAGAGTGGGGAAACTGAGTCCAAGAGCTCTTGGGTGTCCCAGCAGTGATCTGATTTCTAACTATTAATTATTAATCTTTCCTGCTGCAGGGTGGTGGGATGTACACGACAGTGCCACAGGCTGACCCCTCGGAGTGCCTCAGCTGCCGGAATTGTCGGAACAATAACAGGTGAGGAATGACAATCACAGGTGAGAAATGGTAATAACAGGTGAGAAATGACCTGCCCAGAGAACAGCCCTCCCTCTGTGTGCTGGGGTGGAGCTGGGGCTGACAAAAGCTGAGCGCTGGAGTCCTGGCTAGCCTGAAGAAGCTCCATGGATGACCTGGAGAGCAGCTGAGGATTTTCCATAGGACAGAATAAAACAAGTTGTTAAAATTCCAGAGCTCACTTTGCTCAACATGCTCCTCTGATGCTCTCTAGGATGTGAGGCAGGTTGGGCACTGGATTTAAAAAAAAAATCTGTATTTCCTGTGTTTTCCTTCAGTTCTGAGATAACAAAATCATTCCATATGGAGCTTGTCAAATCGGATTTAATTGGTCTTCTATACTTTATGCTTCCTGACATTCCCTTAAGAACACTAACCAACTCACTCCTTTGCCTTGACAATGCTGTTCTTTGTAAAACATGGGATTTGAAGTTTTTGAGGCCTTCAGGAGGAGATGACCAACCATTGTCAGAGTGAGATACATTGTTTTTCATGAGAAAAAGTATTCTTGTGTAGAATTAGGGAAAATCTGTCTTCTGCATTGTAGCTGGGAGTCAGAAACCTAATAAAAATTACTAAGTTTTCACTTTTGGAATTATTATCCTCCTTAGGCTTCTGACTCAATCTCTGGTTATTTTTAATGATTAGAAACAGGACTGAAAGTCAGACAAGCTGGGCTGCTCTGACTGGTAGGTTCTGGGCTTTTTTTTCAATCATACTTTGATTTTTCAGTATTTTTAAATCTTCAGCTGCCTTTAGGTGTGCATCTGGCTAAGCTGAGTTGAAATTATTAATTGAATTATTGAATATTCTGAGTTGGGCTCACAAGCATCATCGTCCATCCCCTGTTGAACAGTAAAGCTGTTGTTGAAGGCAGAAAACACATTCACTTTATTTTCATAGTTTTACTTTTTAAAATACTGCTTATAATGAGCTTTGAATCCTTCTTCCTTCCATAAATATGGGCATGACAGTGTAATGCTGACAAGCTGCTGCTGGCAGGGGGAGCTGGGCATGCCTTGCCTGGCCCAGTGTCCCTGGCAGGTCTCAGGAAAGCCCAGGACATTCCCTCACACCCCAGTGCTGTGATTTCAAGCAGGCTGTGCAGCAGCTCTCACCAGGATGTCTGAGCCTCGTGGTAATTTAGAACGTGCCATATGTGTTACACTGTAATTAAGAGCTTGCTTCCAGCGTTAAACACATTTAATTCTTTATTTGCTCTTAAGAAAGCGAGGGAAAGATTTCCATCCTCTGCAACTGCACTGCTCCTCCCAGACGGGTCATCAGCAGGGCCTGAACTCTGAGTTTTCACAGCCCCATTCTATATTTGACTGTTTGATAGAGAAACAAGTTGTCCCTTGGAGCTGCCTTGCCCCGGAGGGGATCATTAACCTCGGTTTGGCAGAGAGCTGCGCAGCAGGGACCGCTCTGTTCCTGTCCTGCCGCTGGGGGAATGCAGAGAGGACATGGGAGAGGGGAGAGGAGGGGACCAGGACGTGCCTCGGCTTTCCACCAGGGAGCTGGGCGTGTGCCCAGGGGGAGGAGGAGGAAGAGGAGAACGAGGAGGGTTAGTGCAGTCAGCCCAGTAGGTTTTGGCAAGTGGGAATTTGAGGCTGGAGTGTTTTCCCCATTTTGTTCAACCTCACTGCACAGGTGAGGGCTGTCCCCCTGTCCTCATCCCACCCTGGAGTCACTGCTGAAATCAGGCAGCTCCCCCAGGCAGGAGGGGAGGGGGGTTCAGGTGGACACACCTCTGGCAGGGTGTGCCACATCAGCAGTGTGGCCTTGGTGCCATGAATTCCTCACCAGCCCATTTCCACCAAATGCCTGGAGCTGTTGCTGATTTGGGGTGAATGCAGCAGTTTTGTGAATTGTAACCACGTGCAAATGAATCCTAAAGGTTCAGCATTTCATAGCTGTTTTCAGCAACAGCCATCTCAGAGCAGGTTTTATTATTTCAGTGCTGAAATCCCTGGGTCTTCTGTTTAAATTAGCACTTTATCCCTCATAACTTCTCGTGGAGCCTTGCCAGAGGGAGAAGCTGCTGAAAACTGGAGACCCACTTTGCTATTGTGGACAAAGCCTGTGGTTGACAGGATTGAGAACTGATCTTTTTTCTTCTCTTGTGCCTTTGTGCTAAAGCTCTCAAGATACCTGATGTTTGCAGAGGAATTTACACTTTTGCAGATCTCTCTCCTTTGCAAATTCGCTCTATTTTGATCAGAAATCTGAAATACACAAATCAAATGTAGGAACATCAGTTTGTTTTTCCAGCCTTTTCATCTAAATTAAGATTTTTTTTAGATTATCATTTAGTAGGGTTTCAGAATTAAGGATTGACAGAAGATGTGTTTTCCCAGCAGGGATTTTACATCACTCCTCCTCCACACTCTGCTCTGGTTATCCCCATGGCTAGTTTCCATCAAAATGTGGTTATTGAAGCTTAGAAGGCTGAACTGCTGTGTTGAAACATCCTTCAAGCTCTTACAATAATACAGAGAACTTCACTGACCCCTGTATCTTTAAGAAGAAACCCCCAAAACACGCAAACCCAAACATTTAGATGGATTTCTCTGAGCTTTTTTTTTCCTAAATAATAAGTGAGTGCAGTCAAAACCTCTGCGGAGAGAAAGGCAAACTAATAAATGGATTTGTTTGAGGACCAGATGTGTTTCATGTGGATTCTCCAGTGGCTTCTGTGGTATTTTGGTACTTGGAATAATGATTTTGGAGGCAGTTACAGGAGTGGGAGGACAAAATAGGAGAGAGAAGGTTGAAGCTTAGTGCTGCTCCATCCTCACAGCTTTTGGGAGGGGAGCAGGCTCCAGAGGGAACCCATTTGTCCTGTTCTGGCTTTGCAGGTGGAGCATCTGCCTGAGGGGAAGCTCACTACAGCTCCTCTGATAAGTTTATTTGTGTTGTTGGGTGTTTTGTTGCTCTTTCAGTTCTGGCAGTATTGATCCCAGGTTTTGATCAGGTTTCAGATATGAGCTGAGGCTCTAGGCAGGGCTGTAGGACAGGTGTCTCCAGTGTGATGGTTTTCCTTATTGCCATGACTTTTTTAATGGCATAAAAGTGGTTTCTGGGACTTGGGCAGGACTTAACTGAGACTGCCAAGCTTAGCAAGTCCTGGTTTGAAACCCTTCTGAGCTCAGTGCTGGGCTGCTGTTGAGGTCAGCTCTGCTGGCTGCTGCCCTGCCCCTGCTGCTGCCCCAGTGCATCTGTCCTCATTTTCAGCAATTTTTCATCTGCTCTGCTCGGGTTTGGACCAGAATCAGTCTGGAGCAGCACACAGTGCTCCTTGCTGAGCCAGCAGCTGAGCAGGCAGGTCCCAGGGATCCATTTTTGTATTTCCAAATGCAGTCTTAGACAGCCCCAGGGATGACAGACAGCAAGTGCACTGGGCTGATCCCTGTGAGCAAAGCAGGTGAGGGGTGGGTTTACATCTGGTCAGAAAAAAAGAGAAGCAGGGTGCTCAGAGTTGTATCTGCACTGGCACATAGAGACCTGGAGCTTGCTCAGCTTTCACAGGAGCATTTTGGGGTGTCACTGGAGGGAGTGAACACTTTCCTTCCTTATTTCCATGTGTTTATCTGCAGATCCATCTCTGCCCTGCACCACAGAACAAGGAGCATCTTGACATGTAGTTTCTCAAAATTTGTGGTAGCAGCACAAGTGAACCTTTTCTTTTTTGGGTAGTTATGGCTTTCTTATGCAGGAAATACTTATATAAATGTTCCCTGAAGCCACATTGTTCATGGGGCTGCAAACACTGAGGTGTTTTCCCTCATGCTCCAAGGGTATATGTGTCAAAGTCCTGCTCCTTTTTGTTTAAAGCTTAAATACCTCAGCTGTAACAATTGATTCAGCACTTGAACTTCAGTTCCACAGCTTTACACAGGTATTACAGGACCACAGTCTGACTTACACAGCAGAACAGGGGAGTTAAATTTGTTATATTGCATCTATTTTTCTAATTTGCATTCACTCCAATAACACTTAGTATTTATTTTTTGAGGTACCTAAGTGTGCTGCTTGGGTTTCAAATTTGAGCTCTTTATCTTGGCAGTGAGAACATGTTTTATGGAGTTGCTTTGATGGAGAAATGGACTCACAAGTCAGGTCATTGGGTCTCAGTTGATGGGGGAAGGAGCTGAGCGTGTTTTGAATGTTTTCAGCTGTCTGCTGGGAGAAAAAAACCCACTCAATCCTTTTCTTAATGTCAGAATCGCTCCACAAATATATTTAAAACTGATTTGACAAATGCTCTGATTGTTGATACGGTAAAACATTTAAAAGCTGGGGGGGAGGAAGAAGGAAAGGGGGGAAGAAGCCGCTCTGAGTAACTTTGGCCTCTGTCCCTCCCGCAGGTGTTTCACCAAAACCAACGGCACTTTCGGCAGCAGCGCACTGCCCGTGGTGCCCCTGGGAGCCCCTTTCCAGCAGGACAGTGTGGAGATGAAGCCCCTGAGCCCCCATGTGATGGTGGCCATGTGCCTGGCCCCGGCCAGCCCCGAGTGCAGCGCCCGGCTGGAGGAGGAGGAGGGCGGCGAGAGCGCGGAGCAGCCCCCGGTGCAGCTCCCCTGCTGTCGGGAGGGCATCAGCCAGCTCTCCGTGGATTGCATGGACGGTGAGGCATCCCTCAGAGGATAGCACCTGGCTGGGAAGCTGGGACTGTTCTGCAGGGAGCTTAATTTATTGCAGGGAAGCCAGTAATTAAACCCTTGTAAGAGCAGGCTTGGAGGAAGGTGAAGCATCCCGCCTTTCCCATCATGGAAAGTGGGAGTTGTGCTGCTCCAGTGCCTGGTCCTGTCATGCCCTTGTGATTGATGCCTCTAAAAAGGGCTCATTGACACATAAGGAGGCTGTGACTGATGGATGCTGCACTCACAGCACACCCAGCGGCCCTGACACAGGACACAAGCATTCCAGAGCCATCCTGGAGGCAGGAGCTGGCACAGGGAGGGACCTGGTCTGTGTTGGTGGAAAGAGAACCTGTTCCTCATCCCACCCTGGAATCATTGCTCCTTGTGTGCTGAAATCAGGCAGCTCCCTCTGCACCCACCCCGTGGCAGCAGGAGGAGGGGGGTTCAGGTGGGCACGCCTCTGGCAGTGTGTGCCACATCAGCAGTGTGGCCTTGGTGCCACAAACTCCTTAGTGACCCATTTCCACCAAATGCCTGGAGCTGTTGCTGATTTGGGGTGAATGCAGCAGTTTTGTGAATTGTAACCACGTGCAAATGAATCCTAAAGGTTCAGCATTTCATAGCTGTTTTCAGCAACAGCCATCTCAGAGCAGGTTTTATTATTTCAGTGCTGGGCCGACCTCCTCTGAGCTGTTCCATACAGGTGCTGTGCTGGGATAGAGCCTGTGCCCTGTGCTTGTGCCTGCTATGGTGGGAATGAGCCTGAGCACAAAGAGCATCACCCACTGCAATTAAAGAGTTTTTGGGGGGTGTGGTTCTGTTGAGCTGACAGAAAATCTCCTGAAAAACCCGACCCAACCACGCGCCCTGCTCTTGCTTTGCAGGCGGCAGCTTCCTGCACTCAGAAACATCGAACCACATTTTGAGTTGGAGTCCCCTCATTCTTCAGCCTCTTTCCAAGGACTGTAAGGAAAAACCAGGATGGAGTTCATCCGGAGTCAGTCTAAATGGTTCTGGGGACCTTTGTCAGCTCCAGCTGCAGGAAACCTGAGGCAGTGACCGTTGTCCCCACTTAAGGCCAGGAACTGCACCGCTGAAAGGGAGTCACGGGGGGATGTTAATTATAACAGAGAGAGTCACTATTTATTTTTTGTAGTAGTGTCATATGAATGTATCTTGGTTTCAAAATGGTTGCCTTTTTATATTATTTATGCCTTGAAATCCCTTTTTTTGTTGTTTTTTTTTTTTCTTCCCCCACACACCACAAAACTAGCCTGGTTATGTGTATAAAAAAGAATTGTAATAATATAAAGAATGAGGATGGGAAGTGTGGAGTGTGTTTCCATGGCAATTTACCAGTGGGACAAGTAACTTCCAAGGAGCCCAAGAGAGGGATTTAAGCAGGTCTGAAATGACCAACAGCTGCCACCTCCCTGGCAGCTCAGTGACATGGCACTTGAACCCTCCTTTCCATGAACACCTCCTGGCCTCTCTTGGTTTCTCTGGGAAGATCCTGATGAACAAATAAGAAGATCAGTAAGGAAAATGAGCCTCGGTTGAGTTTGTCCTGTGCAGCTTGAAGCAGAACTTGAGTCAGTGACTGTGTCTTCAGGTGCTCAGTAACCCTTCTGCAGAAGTGCAGGTGGAAATCCAGCCTCTCTCACTTTCCCACTCACAGAAGACAAAATCCAGTTCAGCTCTTGGTTTGAGGGATTACTAACAGCTTGGCTAGATCTGAAATGAAACCAGTCATGGTGAAACAGCTGCCAGCACCCCTGGGCACTGTCAGGAACCTGCCCATCCTGGACACAGCACGATGGAGGTGCTGCAACCTTAACTGCAGGGCTTGGGTGGGTGCTTTTTCCTTTCCAAATTTAATCCCAGTAAATAAACCAAACCAGTGCTTGCAAAGCACTCCCTCCCCCCACACGAGTCACAGTGCAAAGCCCCAGAAATGAAGCACAATTTACAGAGATGGCCACCCCAAGGTGACACCTACAGCCCAGAGCAGCGTGTCCCTGGCCAGTCTGGGAAGGGAGGGAGCTGTGCCCGCCTGGCTGCAGCTGCTCCAAAGCCCTGGGGAGCTCAGGGCTGCTGCTGCAGCTCCAGCAGCCACAGGGTTTGGGGAGTGGTGTCTGTGTGAGGAGGAAGCCCTTGAGATCTGCTCTGATAGCAGCTCCATGAGCTGCTCTGTGTGTTGGAATGGGATTTTTTATGTTCCATAGAATCCCAGAATAGTTTGATTTGAGAGAGACCTTAAAGCTCATCCCATTCCACCCCTGCCGTGGGCAGGGACCTTCCACCATCCCAGGCTGCTCCAGGCTCCATCCAACCTGGCCTTGGGCACTTCCAAGACTGGGACAGCCACAGCTTCTCTGGGTACCCTGTGTCAGGGCCTCACCACCCTCACAGGGAAGAATTTATTCCCAGTATCCCATCTAAACCTGCTCTCTGGCTGTGGGAAACCATTCTCCCGTGTCCTGTAACTATCTGCTTGTATAAGAAATCCATCTCCCTCCTGCTTCAGGTAATTGAAGGCCACAATGAGCTCTTCCCAAAGCCTTCTCTATTGCATTATTTGTGGTTATATTTATTCTTTTGCCTTTTTTTTAGGGTTGTGCCTCCTCCCAGCTAGAGCTGCCTTATTCCAAAGTTCTTTGCACACCATGGACTTCACACCCGTGGGCTTTGGCTGCCACGTACCCCAGAGCAACCACAGATCTCCCTCCTCCCTTTTTGTTTATCTCATCCTCACTGCCTGGATTTTCCTTTTGCAGGATCTGCTGCAAGGCTTTCCCCTTTTCCAACAGAGATTGGCCCACGAGTTGTTGGGATTTAACTGTGGCTGCTTCGTTCTCCCCAAACACTGAAATTGAACCATGGTTTTAAACAACCTTGCTTAAATCTCGCCTGTATTGTGGGTGTGTCAGATAAAGATGCTCTGTTTTCCAGAGAAGCTGTAATATCCCTTTGGAATGTTCTGTGTCTGGAAGTGATGGTTTTGCAGGGGGTTTGTATTTCTGGGGGTGGTTTGATAAAGGGATCAATGCTGCTTTATGGCTGGTGTGGGGAATGATATTCTGTGGGCACTGATTAAGGTTGGTTCGCGTGGCTTGATACTTCCCAATGGGTTATCATTAACCAAATACAGGAGAAAATGGCCCAAGGTGCTCTCGTCTCCACACACAGCAGAAGATGAGGACTCAGCAAAGCTGGGAACTGCCTGACACTTTCCTTGGACCCTGCTTCCCTTCGTGCTTGCACCAATGCAGGGAAAAACCATCTTCAGTCACTATTTTTAACCTGTGGTTTGGCCTGAAACTGGGGAGTCTGGGGATGAGGATGAGGCCCCTTCCCACAAAAAGCTTTGTGGCTGTTCTTGTACCACAGAAACCTCAGCACAGTCCCCAGGCAGCATCCCCAGTCAATGCCAGCCCTGGGGCTGAGAGCAGCGCTTTGGCCCTCGAGCTTTTTCCCTGCCATCGGTGAGAAACTATTTACTGTAGCCTAAATATTTATTTTAGCTCCAGCAGTAACTGCAGGCCCGGGGCTGAGCCGGAGGGGCTTTCACCGGGTGCGGCGTTTGGAGCCAGCCCGACACGCACAGGTGGGTGCTGCCGTCCCGTGGTGCGGGAGAGAGCAGGAGAGGGAAAAGCCGGGGTGGTCACGGTGTCGCTGTCACGGTGATGGTGACATTAACTGGGTCATCGCTGCTGCCTGGTGCTGCCGAGAGCGGCTCTGCAAGGGGTGGAGGAGCCACGGGTGGGTGCTGGCTCAGCGGGGCAGGTGGGTGCTGGTTCAGAAGGGCAGTGGGTGCTGGCTCAGCGGTGGCTCTG
>NW_005054541.1:456588-459195 GCF_000277835.1 Geospiza fortis | reverse complement strand
CGCCCGGGGTGCGCCCCGCACTGTCCCGCCAGCGCAGGGTGACGAGCGGCGTGCCCCCCTCCCAGCGGCACCGCAGCATCACGTACTCGTCACCCTTGGTGGCCGCCGCCGCGCAGCTGGGGCCGCCCCACGGGACCCCTGTGGGACGGAGCGGTGTCGGAGCGGGGCACTGCCACGCTGTGCCAAAGCACCCCAAAAAGGAGACACATTCCCCTCCCAGGGTGACGGGGGTTCGGCAATCCCGGCCGTGCCACAGCGTCCCCGTTTTGGAGCAAGCTGGAAGTGCTGAAGGTCCCAGGAAAGGCAGCAGCACCCTGGAGCGCCCATCCGTGGTTTGGCCACGGCGCGGGGTCACTGCAGCTCTGCTGTGACACCAGGGGGTCACAAAGGGGGCTGGGGGGCAGCTGGGCCCCTTGTCACTCACACAGGGTGGTCCCACAGGCAGCCCCCAGTGGCAGTGCGGGGTGGGAGGCCAGGCAGGAAGGAGCTGCGCCGTTCCTGGTGTGTGCCCCTGACTGGATCCTGGTGGCCATGGAAAAGCTGGTGCCCGTCAAGCCCTCTTCCTCCTCCTCTTCCTCCTCCTCCTGGGGGCCCACCCAGCGCAGCCGGGCCAGGGGGAAGCCCCCCAGCCAGCGGCACCGCAGGGCCACATCCCGCTGATCATCGGAGGCCAGGGCGGAGCAGCTGGGGCTCCCTGCTGGTGGATCTGCAGGAGACCATCGGCACTGGGCGAGAGCGTGCGTTCCCCCCAGCCCCACCCTCCCTCCCACATCCTCACCAGGGAGCTGCGCTGGTCCGTCTCGCCCTGTGGGGACCCAGGGCCCCCGCGGGGTTACTCACAGTAGACAGTGAGGACGATGGTGGCCTGGGTGCGGGTCTGCAGGTGGCTGTTCTCGGCCAGGCAGGTGTAAGTGCCCGCCTGGGCACGGGCGATGGCAGTGATCACGTAGGTCTGGCCGACGTGCACCTGGGAGCCGTTGTGCAGCCAGACATAGCGGCTGGGGGGGTTGGAGGGAGCCAGGCAGCTCAGCACCACGTCCTCCCGTTCACCCGCCGAGAAGCCCCCCTGTTCTGGGGAGAAGGGCTCCACACGGATGGCCGGCTCATCGGGGCCATCTGTGGGGACACGGGGCCCTTTAGGCAGGGACAGCCCCACCGAGGGGACACAGCCCTCCCTGGGCTTCCTCCCACTGGTGGGAAGCAGGGCAGCAAAGCTCCCTTAGAAAGGGTGCACCGTGAGGGCTGTGAGCGCACCAAGACACACAGTGGCCGCGGATGCATCGTGGTGGCAGCACACATGGTGGCCATGGTGGCTAGAGAGGCATTATGCCAGTGGGGTGTATGATGGCCATGAATACATCAAGGCAACGAGAAGCCATACCCTGGTGGCCATAGAGACATAGTGGTGGCCACAGAGGCATCACAGTGGCAGGATACATGATGTCCATGGGTGTTCCATGATAGCTATGGACATACCATGGTGGCAGCGTGTTCAGTGGCCATGGACAACTCACAGAGCATTGTGGTGGCCACAGACATGCCATGGATGGCCCCAGCCCTGAAGATGCCCCCCCAGCTGGTGGCTGAGGGCCCCCCGAGGTGGGTGGCACCCAGGGCACTCACAGACAATGTCCAGGTAGACGGGGTCGCTGCTGCGGTTGTTGACCTCGTTGCTCACGGTGCAGATGTACCAGCCCGTGTGGCTGCGGTTGGCAGGTGTCAGCTGCAGCTCTGCCCTGGAGCCCCCCAGCCCCACAGGGGGCACTGAGGGCCCCCCCCGGGGCTCCTGGTGCTGCCAGGAGAAGCTCAGCGGCTCCGTCCCCTCCCGCACGGTGCACGTCAGGGCCACGGCCGCCCCCTCCGCTGCCGCCGCCGCCGTCGGCCGCACGAAGGGCTTGGAGACGGGCACTGGGGGCACCGAGTGTGAGCGGCCCCACAGACATCAGAACGCCCCGGGGCACACCCATGCCCCCCCATGCCCCCCACCCAGATGGATTGTTTGGCCAGTGAAGTGCCACAGCAGCCAGTAGAATGGCCAGTGAGGACACGTGCAGGCTTGTGAGGGGCGCCCTGGCTGTGGGCATGGGTGTTAGCTGGGGGAGCTACTGCGACCAGTTTGGGGTGGTGGGATGCTTGGGTAGCCAGGGCAAGGAAATGAGGGTGGCTTAGTGGGCTGCTATGTTGGCTCGTAGGGGGCTATACCAGGAGGCAAGGGAGGTTTGCTGGCTGATGGTGTCCTGTGCTGGCTAGTGCAGCTCTGGGATGGCTGATGAGTGCTATGTTGGCTTGTGTTGAGCTGCCTTGGCTGATGGGATGCTATATTGGCTAGTGGTGTGTTACGTTGGCTATAAGGATGCTTTGCGGGCTAGTGGGAGACTACGTTGGCAAGTAGGGTACTCTGCTAACTAGTGGGGTGCCTGGTTGGTGAATGGGGTACTACAGTTGCTAGCGAACCACTATGCTGGCTGGTGGGACTCTGCATTGCCTAGTGGGGCACTTTGCTGGCTTGCACTACTCTTTATTGACTTGTGGAGCCCTTTGTTGGCTAGGGAGGTGTTTTGTTGGCCAGTGGATGGCTCTGTTGGCTACTGGGCAAGGGGCTGGGCT
>NW_005054541.1:454916-456146 GCF_000277835.1 Geospiza fortis | reverse complement strand
GCAGCAGCACCAGGATCCAGGGCCCCCTCCACGGCGGCGGAGCCCGGCCACGCTCCATGGCGCCATGTCCAGCACCTGCACGCCGAAGCAGGGCTGCGCTCTCCGGCACGACCTGCTCTCCGGTTACCCCCGGGTAATTAAGCCCAGCCCTGATTATCTGTTAATTATTTATCAACCTGCCAGCACAGGGGGAACCCGATGCCACTGCCGCCGGGGCCCCTGCAATCTCAGGGCTGAGGAGTGGTGCACTTGCCGTGGCAATGGCAGCATCCTTGCATTCCCCCCACGTGAGAATTTAATCCGAGTGTTCTCTCCTCCACACACACTATTTTTTTGGCTAAAGGAGGGGAAAATAAACTGCCACTCCCCTGTGATCAAAGCTGGGGGGTTTGGAGCTGGGGAAGCCAGGCAAGGAGCAAGGTTTGATATTTCATCTCCCACTGTCTGCAACGCCCCAGACCATCAAACATTCATAGGGGCGGCTGGGCCGTAAGGCAATGCCAAGGGGCTGCAGCAAGCCAGGGGGGATTTGGGGGTGCACGTGGTGAGGGGGATCAGGGAACACCCAGCAGAGACTGCAAAACTACCTTCCATCTCCCATCTCCTTCACTGATCCTTTAACTAGAATTACCAAAACCACACTGTTAATACTAAATGTGTGTACTCTCCACAAGGAGGCTTGAAATGCCCCAGAGGGTTAAAGCTGGTGGCAAGGAACTGCAGAGCCAGGGCCAGGCCTCCTCCTGCTACCACCAGGTCCTGCTTCTACTGCCACAAGCCTCTGGCTGCACTCCATCACATTTTGGTCACTTTTTGTGCCCTTTCAGGTTGGGTTTGGATAGAAATCTGGATGAGGAAAGCAGGGGACAGTAGCCAACCCAATAAATGACATCATTGTCAACACTGACCTAATCGAACCTCATCTGCAAGGGTTGATATATTTCAGAGAATTTTGGTAAAGAAGGAGCCATCCTGGTGATTACAAACAATTTTATTTATTAAAGATTAACAAAGGCACAAAACCAGCCCTGTCCCTGAGTCCAACTTCTGTCCTCACACTGCTGGGACCCCAAACATTTGGGTTTCAGACCCCTGGGGTCCAACCTCTCTCCCTCACTGATGGGATCCTGAACACTTGGATTTTGGAAGCCCCGGGGGTCCAAGCTCTCTCCTGCACTGCCGGGACCCTGAACACTTGGATTTTGCCCCGGGATCTGGGATGGCAGCAGT
>NW_005054541.1:452686-454906 GCF_000277835.1 Geospiza fortis | reverse complement strand
CCGCCACCTAGCGAGACAAGGTTCGCTCCAGCCTCTCCTCAGACAACACAACAGAACTCAACAGCTTCAGGATACAAGAGAACCGGGAAGTCTTCCCCTGTAACTTTTCCTCCTGTTTAGAACTACAACTTGGATTTGGGAGAACGAATCCCTGCTCCTCACTCAGCTGCAAGCTTCTCCAGCTCGTCCATGTCGTACGGATCCAGCTGCTTGATCGTGGTCTCTGTAGGAAGGAAAGAGCAATTGTTGGGATGTGAGTGCAGAGCTCGCTCCCCTGAGCACTGTCTGCACCACCTGAGTGCCCCACACCAGCTGGGAAGCTCCTGGAGTGCTCACTGCAGCAGGGAAATCAGCTGGGAGGAAGTGCAGGGGAAATGGGGTCAGCAGGGAAATCAGCTGGCACAAAGCAGGAGGGGAGCTGGATCAGGGCAGCAGCAGCAGCAGCAGCACAGAGCTCAGCCTCTGATGTGCCCCACTCCCTGTTCCCACCTCCACAGCCACGAGGACAGGGAGGGTCTGTACCCTCCAACTGCAACACCACAACATGAAAAGCACAAGCTGGGGGTTCATCCTCACACTGGCTCCTTCTGCCCATGGCTGTGGTTGGGCTCATCTCATCCCCATGCCAGTTGTTCCAGCTGCTCATTGCTTCTACTCCACAGCAGCAACCTCTGCCAGAATGTGGGGCTCGTGTCTCCTCTGCCTGGTGTCTGCCTCAGGCTCACTCCAGGTTCCAAGGACAGGTGGGTATTTGAAGGAACCAAGAGGGCTGAGCGGCTCTGAGGCTGTAGATGTGGAATGGACACAGTTTCCTGCCCATCAGAAGGCTTCTATAACCTTCTTTCCTCTAAAAAATCACAGGAAAAACAGTCACTGGGATTCAAAAAACCATCAGTGCAGCCCTGGCATCTGGCAAATCCCATGAAAATCCTCTTGATGTTAGCAAGTGACAATCAATTTCCACTCAGGAAAGATTTCCACAGCTGCCACCTCCTCTCCCACAGCCAGGGCTGAGCTGAGCTGGGGCACCAGGTCCCCTGGGACAAGCGCTTGCAAGGAAAGGCAGAAAAAATGCCTGAAAGAGGGAAAAAAAGAAGGTGTTGAGGCATCCTGGGTACTGGTAACATCCCTTGCAAGTTGCACACAACCTCCAGGGCTGCTTCTTGGGAAATTTGCCAGCTGGGGAGCAAAAATCACCCTAAAAGCTGTATCGGTCCCCGTTCCTGGTGAGATGAGCCCTGGGGAGAGGAGCAGCCCAACATGGACTACTTGCCAACAGGAAATAACCCCTGGAAGTGTTCAGGGCCAAGCAGGCTGGAGCTCTGAGCAACCTGGTCTAATGGAAGGTGTCCCTGCCAATGGGAAAGGGTGGGAACAAGACGGGCTTTAAGGTCCCTTCCAATTGAGGCCATTGTATGGTTCTGTGAGTGAATCCAAGGCCTGTAACAGCTCAAAGGAAAGCTAAACAAGGTGAAGTGTCTTCCTGTGTGTCCAGTGCATGCAGCTGTACAGCAATTTGCTGGAGGGGATCACAGTCCCAGCCCTGCCTCTGGGAGCAGCAGATCCATGTGGATACTCACGGAAATACTCCTCAATCTTGTGCACGAGGCGCACGGTCTCTCTCTGCACCACGCTGAAGGCGATGCCGCGGTGCCCGAAGCGCCCTGCCCTCCCAATGCGGTGCAGGTAGGTCTCAAAATCCGGCTCGCCGTCCTGATCCATGGGCAGCCCAAAGTTCACCACCGTGGTCACCTGCTGCACATCAATGCCTGGAACGGAGGGAGAGGATCCTCTTGGGATACCTCGTCCCACAGGACCTGCTGCTCAAGCCCACGTGGAAGAACAGCAGGCCCGGTGCGTTTTGGGCCATCAGAGGGGCGCTGGGTTTGCCAGGAGACCTCTGGCACAGACGTTGGTGGCGATCAGGACCTTCTCCTTGCCCTCACGGAAGCGCTGGATGACGCTGGCCCGCTGCACCACCGTCAGCTCTGCTGTCAGGATGGCCACTTGGTGCCCGTCCCGGCTCATCTTCGCCGACAGCCAGTCTGCCAGCCTCCGGGTCTGCGCACACGGGGAGAGGCTGAGGCCAAGAGCTCCCTCTCCAGAGTGCCCTGCCCCTTTTGAGGGAGCTCATGGCAGTTTTCAACACTCCCCAGGGGTCTGCTCCTTTGTTTTGGGGGTTTTGGGAGGAGCCCACCGTGCCCACACTGTCAAATGAAC
>NW_005054541.1:449445-452676 GCF_000277835.1 Geospiza fortis | reverse complement strand
TGCTATTCCCAAAGGGAGAGGGGCAGTGCAGGGCTCTCCCAGCCAGGCCCCTTACCTGGCAGAAGATCATGACCTGACCGATGGTGAAGCTGCCATAGAGGTTGCAGAGGGCCCTGTACTGCTCATCTGAGCTCTGGCACACCATGAAGTACTGCCTGATGTTGCTCAGGGTGAGCTCCTCCTCACGCAGCTTGATCACGATGGGGTCGGGGATGATCCTCTCCGCAAAGGCCCGCACGGGCTCCTTGTAAGTGGCTGAGAACAGCAGCACTTGGCAGCTCTTGGGAAGAGCCCTGGGGCAGGGAAAAAGCTCTGTCAGCCCTGGAGAGCAGCTGCTGCTGCCCAGGAGAAGGACAGAAACCCTAATTTAAACTGATTTTGTGTTGCCTTCAATGGAAAGGGAGGCAAAGATGGCTGACAAGAAAGATGGAAAGAGACTTTTTACAAGAGTCTATAGTGACAGGAAAATAGGGGAATGGCTTCACACTGAAAGAAAACAGGTTTACATGTTAGAAGGAAGTTCTTCCCTGTGAGGATGGTGATGCCCTGGCATAGGTTGCCCGGAGCAGCTGTGGCTGCCCCATCCCTGGAAGTGCTCAAGGCCAAGCTGGCTGGAGCTCTGAGCAACCTGGTCTAATGGAAGGTGTCCCTGCCAGTGGGAAAGGGTGGGAACAAGATGGGCTTTAGGGTCCCTTCCAATTGAGGCCATTGTATGGTTCTGTGAGTGAATCCAAGGCCTGTAACAGCTCAAAGGAAAGCTAAACAAGGTGAAGTGTCTTCCTGTGTGTCCAGTGCATACAGACAGACAGACCTGTGGACAAGCCTCTTTGGCACCATGGGCACACTCTCACAGCCCTCTGGTAACAGACTCCTTTAAAACTACAGGAGAGAAGGGAAAGCAGGGCAGCAGCTCTCAGCAATCCTCACCTGTGGATGCGGATGCTCTGACAGGAGAGGCCCTGCGTGTCGATCATGATGTCAGCCTCATCCAGCACGAACAAGGAGATCTTTGTCAGGTCCAGGATGCGTTGCTTGAAGCACCAGTCCAGGGTGGTGCCTGGTGTTCCAATGATGATCTGCTCCTCCAGCACTGTGCCCTTCAGAACTGCAAGGGGGCAAAAGGCATTTATTTGGCCGCCTCCAGGCATGGAGCTCTCTGCTGCTCTGTGTTTTCCCTTGGCTTGCTCAGACTCTGGCTGCTCAGTGATGCCTTCCAGGGGTCATCATGACACTTCCCTACAGCCTTGGGGCATGGGAACCACCCCCATGTAGGAAAAGGGAGTCTGCAAGCAGCCAGTGACAATGGAACAGCCTCCTCAGCAGGAGAGGGGACAGACACTACATTATTGCCCTTCATGGATGTCTGGGCAGTCCCTGGTAGCTCCAGGCTCCAAGAGAGGATCCCTGTGCTCCCTCCCTGTTTCTGCAGCAGTGCTGGGAGCTGTGCTGGGCTGGACTCACCTCGGTTTCCCCGGACAGCGTAGTTCACCTTGATGTCCGTGCAGAACTTCCCAATGGCGCGCACCACCTGCCCGATCTGCAGGGCCAGCTCGTAGGTGGGAGCCAGGCACAGGCACTGGCAGGAGAGCAGAGAAGGAGCTGTCAGGCCCAGGATGGGGCACAGGGGCAGAGGAGCTCAGCAGCATGCCATAGCACTGAGGCACAGGGCATGGGGCAGCACAGCACGGCTGGGGGCTCAGGAGCTGGGCTGCGTCCCCAGCTCCAGCCAAGGGGGCAGAAAGAAGCTGCTGCTGCTCTTTTGGAGGAGGAAATGCATCTCTCAGAAGCGTGGTGCAGCTTGTTCCTGTGCCCTAGCTCAGTCACACTGTCCACACTTACAGAAGATCTTACAAGGCTGGAAACTGCTGGCAAAGCTGGCTCTGCACCCAGAGAGGGCGCTGGGAGTATCTGACCACCAGAAACCAGCGCTGTCTGCAGCTGCTCCTCAAAACCCAAATTCCAGGGTAACTGAAGCCTGGATTGATCCACTCTGCCAATCCTGAGGTGGGCACTGTGCCTTTGGTCCTACCTGCCACTGTGCCCTGGTGGTTTATCACCCCACTCCAGTGGGTAAAGTCACAAAGGAACAGGGACAAAGCCCAGAGCTCTGCCCCTGGCAGTGTCCTGGGCGCCTGGGCCAACCCCTCCTGCAGCAGCTCTCCCTGTCCTGCGTTACCTGCGGATATTTCTCGCTGGCACTGGCTCTGCTCAACATGGCCAAGACAAAAGCTGCTGTTTTCCCTGTCCCTGACTGGCTCTGGGCAATCAGATTTTGGGGCCTGCAAGGCAAAAGCAGCTTAGTGCAACGCAGGGGTCGGGTGCTGGGATGCTGTGAGGAGCCGGGGCTCAGCCGTGTTCCTACTCACGGGTATGCCAGCATGAGGGGCAGAGCCTGCTCCTGGATTTTGGATGGTCTGTTGAAGCCCATCATATAAACGCCCTGCAGGAGCTCCTTCTTCCTGTGGAAACAAAGCAGCCAAGGGCCCATGTGAAGGAGGCTGGTGTGCTGGAGCGTGGTGGGGCGGGGGCTGTGGCAACTCACAGGGGCAGCTCCTCAAAGGTCTTGATGGAAAAGAGTGGGGAGCTGGGGTCTCGCTGCAGGATCTCCACGTGCTGCTGGGACTCCACCAGGGACGTGTGGATCAACTTGTTCATCAGTGACAGCTCAGCCAGCGGCACTGGGAAAGGCAGCAACTCCGTAAATAAAACAAACGGAATCACAGAATCATTAGGGTTGGAAGGAATCTCAGGAAATTATCCAGTCCAAACTGCTTCCAAGGAAGGGTCAAATGGAGGTGACACAGGAACGTGTTCCTGTAGGTCTGGAATGTCTCTAAGGAGGGAGAATCCAGGACCTCTCTGGGCAGTCTGTCCCAGCGCTCTGCCGCTCTCCATGTCAAGAAGTTCTTCCTCATGCTGAGGTGGAACTTCTTGTGTTTTAGTTTACAACAAAGGGCTTGTAATGAGAACCCTCTTCTCTCCCCAGAGGATTTCTTATTGTTCTGTGGGTTCATTAGAAACACTGCAGGCAACATCCATTATTCCAGACTTACTATCACCATACTCATAAATGAGCACCTAAACACACTGCACTGAGCCCTTCCCTCCTCTTGATTCAATTACGGCTAAGTGCCGTGGGCCGCCCCTCCCTCGGGACCCTCGGCGGGGCTCGGAGCGCGGCTGTACCGCGATCCCCTCCGGACCCACCTCTCTCCTCGTCCTCCGGCTCGG
>NW_005054541.1:442801-449290 GCF_000277835.1 Geospiza fortis | reverse complement strand
GAGCGGGACCCCGCTTGGAGTACTGGGCAGCGGCACCTCGCAGGGCGGGGAGGGTCCCCTGCTGCACACGGGGACTCCGTACGGTGCCAGCACGCGTCCCTGTAAGGTTTGGGGGGCTCCTGGGGGCAGAGCCTGTCGCACAGCGTGCTGGGTGCTGGGAAGCCCTGCGCAGTCGGGGACAGGGAGCATCGAGGAGGGAGGGTCCCGTCTCCCGCAGGGTGTGGGGGCTGTGTCCCCCTCCCCGCAGGATGCTGAGTCCTGGGACACCAAGAGGGAAGGAGGTGTCCCCAAGGTGATGGAGATGCAGGGATCCCATGGAGTTTTGGCGGGTCCCTGGGCTGCGGGGGAACAGGGACCCCAGAGGGCAGCGAGGGTCCCCGATTGCACAGAGGGATCCTACATGTGGCCAGCACTGGTCCCCATAAGGCTTTGGGTATCTCTGGGGAATAGAGACTGACTTATAGTGGGCATGGGGGGGTCCCTGGGGAGTTGGATGACAGGAACCCTGTAGAGCAGGAAGGGTGCCCTGCTGCAGTCAGGGTCCTCACAGGCTCTGAGAGGCGAGGGAAGGGGCCCTTGGGTGCTGAAGGAACAGGGAGGCTGTAGGCTTGGGGTGCTGTCCCCCATAAGAGTTTGGGGAGGGTTTCAAGGGTTCTGGGGCACAAAGACCCCTTCACAGATGGATGAGGATCCACAGGGTGCTGGAGAGTCAGGGACCTCCAACCTGGAAGGTTCCCCAAGATGCCAGAACCCCTTCACTGTGGGGTGACAGCCAGGTCCTCAAGCTTCTTTGTCCCCCATCTGGGATCACCTCCCAGGGAGGTTCAGGGGAGGCTGGACACAGAATTCCAGGCTGCAGCTGTCACATGCTTCCCATCATCCTGCTCCCTTTTCCAGCCATCCCACTGAGCTTTTGGGGACCCTTTCCTGCACCAGAACTGCCACCTTTTCAGTCCATTCCCATATCCTGGAAAAAAATTAACACTAGGAATAGTAATAAACACTACTAGTAGTGCTAATAATACTTTGTTCCCATCCTAAAGCTCCTTTATTTTAAAGATGAGGTAAAATAAGGCA
Organism: Geospiza fortis; assembly: GCF_000277835.1. Taxonomy (NCBI): domain Eukaryota; kingdom Metazoa; phylum Chordata; class Aves; order Passeriformes; family Thraupidae; genus Geospiza; species Geospiza fortis. The sequence continues at coordinate 448,213 of NW_005054541.1, read as the reverse complement.
AAGGCAGCAGAGTTAGGTGATGCAGAGATAAGTCTGGAATAATGGATGTTGCCTGTAGTGTTTCTAATGAAACGACAGAACAATAAGGAGTCTTTGCAAATGCTTTATTGAGAAAGATACTGCCGAGACATTGCAAAGAAAACCTCCTCCACACCACAACTTAAGCTGCCTGAAGTTCACCAGGGAATTTTCCAGACTATGGAGGATGTTGAGGAGAAGAAAGCAGCAGGGCTGTGGCTCTAGGAGGTGGTGTTCCGGCGGGGCATGTTGCAGTGGGCCAGGTCCCAGCGCACGCCGAAGCGCAGCGAGTCGCGCTTCTTCGTCGTGGGCACCTCGTACGTGTTGGGGACAAGGCGCTTCTGTGCCCGGCGCGGCAGCCCTGACTGCAGCATCTGCGTCCGCGTGGCCCAGCGCAAGCCCTGGTGGGAATCCTGCCCGGGAAAGCGGAATCTTTCCCAGTCCTGCCTGTATGCATTGAGTCTGGCCACCGGGTCAGTTCTCTTCACTCTCTCAGCCTGTGGAGCAATGTAAGCGGGCACCGTGGGCGATCGCCCGCGTGGCACGGAGCGCTTGGATATAGTGTCGCTCCCAAAATCCCCGAGGAGAGAGTAGGGCTTGTCCTCAAGGAACCAGTCATCATCCTCATAGTGCAGGAAGTCCTCCAAGGTCCCGCTGGTGGTCTCTGTTCCCCCTTCGGAGATGGCGTCATCCGTGTAAGTCCTGGAATGCCCCAGGTCCCATGGATAGGTGTTTATATCTGACTTGATGCTCGGTGACTCATCGGAGACCTCCACCCTTCCATCGGGTCTGTGCCTCAGCACCTTCCTCTTCATCACCAACCTCCTGGCTTCCCTCTGATCCATGGGCACGTCTGACTGTATGCCAGAAATGATGGATGAGTCAGCATAGGGATCATCCTGGAAAGACGATGGCACGTCGCTGTATCCCTGCCAGGAGCTCTGCGGGCTCAGATCAGCTGCCAGCTGCTCCTGGTACTCTGCTCTTAGCACCTTCTCCATGGTTCCCACCAAACTGGGTGGATTCTGCAGAAAAAGAAACCAGGGTTAATTTACTGCAGTACATTCAGGTTGGCTAAAGATGTCAAAGGGGTTCTGATCCTCAAGTTTTTGGGTTCAGGGGTGTTGATTTAGGTTGGGGGTATCCTCAGTGCACTGCTAAACCTCCTGCTGCCAGCAGAAGGCTCTTCCCTACAGTAATTCAAACACAACCCCTAAATTCCTGCTAGAAAACTACACTAAAATTAATTATGTGATAAATGAAGTACTCATGGAAAAACAGGGGTAGGTTCCATGCACTGGGTGAGAGATTAATGGTCTTTCCTTGTACCTCTGCTTCTAAACCCACAACATTTAATCAAGAGACATCCAAGAGGTTGTTCTACTTCCAGAGGAGGGAAGGGCTCAGTGCAGTGTGTTTAGATGCTCATTTATGAGTCTGGTGATAGTAAACCTCCAGCCCTGTGACAAAAAGGGATCCAGACACAGATTCCACTCTCAGCACAGGTTTGGGATCTCTTTAAGGCAGTTTGAAAAGCCGCAAGTGTTGCTGGTGCCGCTGGGAACAGTGGGAGCAGATGGCGGGGCGGGCTGAGTGGCAGCCGTCAGCACGCTGTCTGCAGCGGGGATGCAGGTGTGAAAGTGACAAGGGCTCCGTGACGGCTCGCCGGGAACGTGCTGCTGCTGACAGAGCAGATCCCATCAGCTGGGGGAAGAGGAGTGATTGAAGAGCCCAAAAAAAGAGATTTGAGTGAAATGAAGCTGCCCGAGCTAAGCACCAGTGGGCCTGCCCTGCCTGTGCTCCCCTGGGAACACCAAGGGGTTCAGACAATAAAGACTGACTCTGTTGGTAGCAGTTATTTTGCAGGAAAAGCCTAGAGATCTAATAAAAACTACATAAAAATGCAAATCCACCATTTTTTTCTTTCCCTGCAGACCCCAAGGATCCATCAGCAACAAACTGACACTCCAAGGTGCTGGCTATGGCTGAGGAGAGCACAGCTACTGACCATGAGCAGCTCCTGAGGAGGGTGCAGGAGCTGGAAGTGGAGGTGAAGCGGCTGCAGGAGAAGCTCCAGGAGGAAAAGGAGGGTTCTGGGAGGAGAGAGGCTCCTCCAGCCTCTGGGAAAGCCAGGAAACGCCAACAACGGCCCTTTGATTTCGGTGCCCACAGCCGCAGACACGTGGCACTGCGCATCGCCTACCTGGGCTGGGGCTACCAGGGCTTTGCCAGCCAGGAGAACACCCCCAACACCATCGAGGAGAAACTCTTTGAAGCCCTGAAGAAGACCCGGCTGGTGGACGACAGACAGACGTCCAACTACCACCGCTGCGGGCGCACGGACAAGGGTGTCAGTGCCTTTGGGCAGGTCAGCATCTCCTGAGTGGGGGTTCCTGTCGGTTTTCCTGGGGGAAACAGAGTTCTGATGCGATTACTGCTTGGATTTGTTCTTTAAAAGCCATCAGCTCTTAACCTGGCAATGGCTTCCTGCATGTGCAATGATGATTTCAGGCCTCTGAAGCTGTTTTAGTGCCATTTCCCCCCTATATAGTTGTTTCCCAGGGTCCTGTTTTAGGAGGATAAAACATGTTTTAGGCTGCAGATTCCCCAATAGCTTGGTGATGCCCTGCCCTCAGCAGGGCCCTTTCAGCTGATTTAACTTGCCAACCCTACAAAAACCCAAAATCTCCAGGAACCAGCTCACTTCCTGCAGCATCAGGCAGCTGAATTCCTGCACAGAAGGGTCTGAGGGGAGCTGCAGCCAGCAGAAGGGAGCGTGGGAGTGGGAGCTGGAGGGAGGGAAGCAAGCTGGCCTGCTTGGTGGGCATGGAGCCACCAGGCTGGCTGAGATGCTGGGGAGAGAGCAACCTTGGTGGCTTCACCATAGGGCTGGTCCTCCTTTCTTCCCTCCCAGCACAGAAAGCAAAGCTGGCGTAGGTTTAACTTCAAATGGCTGCTCTGCTCTCCTTCACAGGATGAGCTACATGAAATCAGGGCATTTGGTGCCTTCTCTTGCACCACTTCAGCACACAGCACCCACGGTGGGAATGAACTTGTTCCCACACCAGGCTTCCCGGCCAGCCAGGCTGTTACTGCCTTCAAGTCATCACCTCCAGCTTCAGAAAAAAAAAAAAAAGCACATTACAACCCCGTGACTAAAGATGAAGCCGTTCCGAGACCGTGCTACGTAGGCAGCCTGCAACTTTCCCTGTTTTATTAATGGAATCCGTGGCATCTGCTCGGGTCCTCAGAGGCACTCGCAGCTCTGCCACGGCAGGACTGCCTGACTGAAGCCACCTTCATCTGTAGGAGATCCTGGATTTATTTCCCAGAGGTGTGGGAAGACTTGGCTCCACATGCCGCTGCGCCCATCCATCCGCGCTCTAATCCTGGCTCTCCTCATTTCTGCAGGTGATCTCCCTGGATCTCCGCTCCAGCCTGCCAGAGGGGCAGCAGCTCAACGGCCACGAGGCTGAGGGGCAGCAGGAGGAACTCCGCTACACCCACATCCTCAACAGGGTGCTGCCACCCGACATCCGGGTGCTGGCCTGGGCCCCCGTGGGGCCAGAGTTCAGCGCCCGTTTCAGCTGCCTGAGCCGCACGTACCGCTACTTCTTCCCCTGCGCCCAGCTGGACGTGGCGCTCATGGACACCGCGGCCCAGCGCTACGTGGGCACCCACGACTTCCGCAACCTCTGCAAGATGGACGTGGCCAACGGGGTGCTCAACTTCCAGAGGACGATCCTCAGTGCCAGAGTGACCTGGGTGGACAGGGGAGGAGAAGCCAGGCCACGGGATCCCTTCCGGCTGTGCCAGTTCGAGGTGACAGGACAGGCGTTCCTGTACCACCAAGTGCGCTGCATGATGGCCGTGCTCTTCCTCATTGGCCAGGGCATGGAGAGCCCGGATGTCATTGATGAGCTGCTGAACGTGGAGAAGAACCCCCGGAAACCACAGTACAGGTAGGGATCGGTCTGGAAAACCCAATGGGCTGCTCTTCAGAGCAACAGCTGTGCCTGCAGTGCTGCTGGCAAGCCATGCCAGCACAGGAAGCAGTCTCATGCATGGAAACAGACTGCCAGTGGCCTCACTGGAACGTATCCGCAAGGATCTCTGTTTTCTTGCTCTTGAGCAAAGTTTTGACAGCTGTAGTCTTTGGTATTTGGTGAAAATTAAGTTACTTTTTTACTCAGAAAGGAAGTTCTGTGAAGGTTAGGGCTGGTTTTGGCAGATCCATTGTTCTTGAGCCTTTCTGTGGTTCCTCCTCCTGTCCTTGTCCCCAGCATGGCAGTTGAGTTCCCCCTGGTCCTGTATGACTGCGAGTTCCCAGACCTGCAGTGGCTCTACGACCCAGAGGTGCAAGGCTTCAACGTGACACACTTGCAGCAGCTCTGGGCCAGCCACGCCGTCAAAACCCACGTGCTCCGGGACATGTTGGCAGGCCTGGATGCTGCTCCCGTGGCCACCAGAAATGGTAAAGGGAGTCTGGGGGGAATAACTTTGAATGCATGCTGACAGACAGCAGGGTTAGATGGGATATTGGGAAGAAATTCTTCCTGGGGAGGTTGGGGAGGCCCTGGCACAGGGTGCCCAGAGAAGCTGTGGCTGCCCCTGGATCCCTGGCAGTGTTGAAAGCCAGGCTGGACAGGGCTTGGAGCAACCTGGGACAGTGGAAGGTGTCCCTGCCCATGTCAGGGGGTGGAACGAGATAAGCTTTAAGGTCCATTCCAACACAACCATTAGGGGATTCTGGGAATTACAGAGGATTAGCTGCTTTAAAAAAAAAAATCAAAAAAAGAAAAGACGGGATAATTAAATGTTGTTTTTCCATGACGTCACAGGTCCAGAGAGCAGCCTGGTGCCCTGGGGTGAGCTGCAGCCCCCACTCCACAGCCAGATCAGCGGCTTCGTGGAAGGGGTCCAAGCCCGCACCTACAAGCCCCTGCTGGCCCGGCCCCGATGCGAGGGGCTGGAGGCCCGGATCGAGCACTTCGTGCGGAGGGGCCGCATCGAGCCGCCCCAGGGGCCGGGGCTGCCGGGGGCCGGGGAGCCCCCCGAGGGCAAGCGGGGCAGCAGCGGAGCCCCCGAGCAGCTGCCCAAGAGGATCTGTATGGACACCGAGTGACGGGGCACCTCGGCACGGGGGCAGCAGACGCTTCGCCCCTTTTTTTAAATTACTGCAGTTGAAAAAAAAAAGTGTTTTTTTAGTGCTATTTTTTATAAATCTCAAGAAAACCAGCGTAGCGGAGTTGTGTTCTGGTTTGGGGGCAATGGGAGGGGGCTCAGCGCCCCCAGCGCAGTGAGGCAGCGCTGAGGGGACGGCCGAGGCTGTACGGGATGGGACCCCCCACCCCTCTCGCTCCCCGGTACCTGCGGCCCGGCCGCGCCGCTCCC
>NW_005054541.1:429139-442562 GCF_000277835.1 Geospiza fortis | reverse complement strand
AACAGCGAGAGGTGAGCGGAGTGCGGGCTGCTGGGCCTGGGGTGTCCGGACTACAAGTCCCGGCGTGCACAGCGCGGGCGGGCACGGGGAGCGGGACTCGCGGTGAGGGATCGGGTGGAATGGGAGAAACCCCATCCAGTTCCACCCCTGCCAGGGGCAGGGACACCTTCCCGTAGACTAGGGTGCTCCCAGCTCCTGCCAAACCTGGCCTTGGGCACTCCGGGATGGGGCAGTGCTCTGGGCAACTTGTGCCAGGGCCTCACCACCCTCACATGGAAAATTTCTTCCCAGTATCCTCTCTAACTCCGTGTTTTGTCGGTGTGAAGCTATTCCTTCTTATCCTGTCACTCCGGGCCCTTGTCCATAGTCCCTAATTCCCAATATCCCATCCATCCCTGCCCTCTGGCAGTGGGAAGGCACACCCCTTGTCCTGTCACTCCATCCACTGTCCCGAGTCCCTCCCCAGCTTTCCCCAGAGCCTCTCCAGGTGAACCCCTCCAGCAGCTCCAGCTCCTTCCTGTGCTGGGACCCCCGAGCTGGAGGCAGCTCTGCAGGTGGGGTCTCACCTGGGGGGCAGAGGGGCAGAATCCCCCCTGCCCTGCTGCCCAGGCTGGGGATCAGCCCAGCACAGGGGGGTTCTGGGCCAGGGCCTGTCCAGCTCTCCCCCACCTGCACCCCAAGGGCTTCTCCCAGAGCTGCTCTCCATCCCTTCATCCCCAGCCTGGATTGAGCCTGGGGGTTGCCCTGGCCCAGGTGCAGCACCTGCCCTTGGCCTCGTTGAACCTCATGAGATTCCCCAAGGCCACTGACTGAGCTTGTCCCGATCCCTCTGGATCCCAGGCTGTCCCTCAGTCATGGAGCAGGAGCTCAGGGAAGGCGAGCACGTTGCTGCAGGTGCCAGTGCAGGTCTGTGTGAGAGCCAAGAGCTGTTTAAACCCCACCACTGGTGTCTCGTTCTCTCCTCAGATCCCCAAGGACCCGACGCAGCGATGGCTCCGGGAACTCGCTGCAATGAGCCAGCAGCTGCAGCAGGTTCACCCCAATGTCCTGGCCAAGATCCTTAAGCAGAGAACTCTATACCAGAATGAGGAGATTGTGGTGATAGACAAACCCTACGGGCTCCCTGTGCATGGTGAGGGCAAGTGGGGAATGGAAATGGCTCCATGGTGCTTATGGGATCCTCTGTCTCTGCCCTTCCTCTGCTGAGGTTTCCCTTCCCAGGGAGGGTTCCATGGGCTTGGTCACTGTCAGATCTCGGCCTTCCCTGGCATTTTGGGGTGATTTAGGGTGCATGGGGAGTACAAGAGGTGAGACTCCTTGCTGCCCTGGGTCACACAGGCGGCCCCGGCATCAAGAACTGCATCGCTGATGTGCTGCCCATTTTGGCCAAGATGCTGGAGAACATGAGAGCTGAGCCCCTCCACCTCTGCCACCGGTTGGACAAGGAGACCACGGGTGTGATGGTGCTGGCACGGAGCAAGGAGGCAGCAGAGAAGATCCGTCTGCTCTTCAAAACCCGTCAGGTGGAGAAGATCTACTGGTAGGAAAGGCGTGAGTGAAGATGGGGCTGTTAAAAAAAAGGGCGAGGGGAAAATCCCTGGGGTGTGGGGATTTTGTAGAAGGGTGTTGCTTATTTCTCCCTTTCAGCACCATTTTATGGGACTGGGTCGTGGGAGAGGGGCTGAGGGGAGGGTTCCCCTCCTGTGAGAGTAGCACCCCACAGACCTCTGCTTTCCCTTTCCAGGGCAATTGTCCTGGGGGACCCAGACCCTGTTGAGGGCGTGGTGGAGATCCCCATTGTGGAGAAGGAGGTGAAGAGCCACCAGTCCCACTACAAGGTGAGTCCTGTGTTCCCTCAGCTGCCATTCTGGCCAGGCAGCTCCAGCATCCCCTCCGGTCTGCCCCAACTCCCCCTCTCACCACCCTTCAGATGACGCTGGCTCCCAGGTACCGCGTGTGTCCGGAGGATGGCAGGGTGGTGAAGGCCCGCGGGGATCGGCACGCCGAGCGCGCGGTGACGCGCTACCGCCGGCTGGCTGCTGCCTCTGCCTGCTCGCTGCGGCAGCTCCAGCCCATCACCGGTGAGTGCGGCCTGCCCCGGGGCTGCATCTGCTCCCTGTGTGTGGGAATCTATAAACTCAGAGGGTTTTGGGAAAGCTGCAAAAGGCAGGCTTCAGAGGCAGCAGAACTGTGATTAGAGCTAAGCAGCAGCCGTGAGATTGCTTTTCTACAGTTTAAATAATTTTTCTGCTGACCAAAGACAAATAGAACAATGGTCTGTGTATTAACGCTTGTCTAGAATAACTCTCTAAGCTACAGAAAAGTTTATCTAGCAAGATATTAGGAAGGTTGAAGCTTATAATGGAGCTCTGTGCATTGTATCTTAAGGCTTACAAGTAGGTATTGGATTCAAAATAAGCAAGCATTGTTTGAACCAAAGGTACGTGTGCTTATAGTGGTTAGACAGAACTACTGTCAATGTGCTTTTGCTTTGTGTGATTGGTCAAAAACTTATAAAGTTGTAACATTAAATTCTTGGTCTGCTGCCTGAGATGTGCGCTGCTGGCATGTTCTCATTGTCATAATCATGGAATGAGACTGATGCTGAAAAATAAAACAGCTCAAGGCACGTTCCACAGCAGTCCTGTCCCATTTGTGATTTGTACAGAGACCCCCGGCTGGCGTCACTGTGCAGTCAGCAGGAGCTCTGGAAGGGGGAACTTGTCATCAGACAAGACTTTGTCCCGTTTCTAGGACAAAGCTCTGGGTGCTGGCTGCCAGTGATTTCGGCACGGCTTTGTCCAGCACTGAGGGTGAGGCCTGGCCCAGCTGGATGTCAGCTTTCTCTTCTTCCCCTTGTCTCCTCAGGAGTGAAGCACCAGATCCGGGTTCACCTGGCCTATGGCTTGGGATGCCCCATCCTGGGGGATCACAAATACTCACACTGGAGCAAACTGGCGCCCCAGGTAAGGGTGCCAGGTGTTGCACTGGGGAGTGGCTGGAGCTGCATACAGCCCCTTGTGTCCCCCAGCTGTTCGTGGGCTGGGGATTTCAAGTCCCAGCTGAAAAGCTGCAGTTTCGAAGGGAATATTTTCTGTCCTTACTGCAGAAGCTTCCTGAGCTCACCCTGAGGAGGCTGAAGTTGGAGCAGAGCAAGGCTCGGCACCTGCCCCTGCACTTGCACGCCCACCGCCTCTGCCTGCCCCTGGGCCAGCCCTTGGACTTTGTTTGCAAGCTGCCCCTCTTCTTCCAAAAAACCCTGAGGAAGCTAGAGCTGGACATCCCTAAGGACTGACGAGGCAGGACTGGAATGGTGCCATGTATCTCCACATCTCCAGCACGTGGCAGCAGCTGTGCCCACCTTGGAGCCGGTGGTGGGGTGAAGCCTGCAGTCTCTGTGCTGGTGCTGATGCTGGATTCAGAGTGGGTGCCTACATGTGCTTCTGGCCCAGGAAAGCAGCTGGACATACTGAGGAACCTCTAGTAGAGACGAGCAAGGCTGGGTGAAAGTTGGGCTTTGCCTGATTTGTGTTTTGAACTTTCTGGGCAATAAAACCTGCAGTTCCCTTGAGGGAAGGTGATGTGTGTGTGTCTCTGTGCTCTGGCTGGGTGGGACTCAGTCTCTGCGTAGGTTTGAGCAGACCTGGTTGCAGCCCCTCCCACATTTTGGAACTGTCACTTGTCTCTCCAGAGTTGCTTAGCTCAGCTTTGGAGAGTCCCTTCACTGGAAAATCCATCGAAAGTGCAATTTGGCACTGGCTCTGGTATTTTTTGCTGTGTTGAGAGACTGCACAGGGAGTTCCTTGGCTTGGCTGGGCTGGGCTGGGCTGGGCTGAGCAGCTCTGACACTGCCCCTGCTCTGTGCTGCCAGCAGCATTGGTGTGGGTTTCTCAGCACTGTGCTGCTGGGAAACTGTTCTGTAACTGCTCCTTCAGTTACCTTGTCCTTATTTTTAGAACCTCTTATTGGGGTCCCCTGCCCTTGGGAGCTTTCCTTGGAGCCAGATTCTTCCCCCTGTGCCCTGAGAGGGAGGCAAGAGGAGGGATTGATGATCTGGGGAATTGCAGCCAATGTTCTGCCTCAAAATTACCTCATTTGGTGTCTCCTGACCTGTCTGAGGAGCTTGGGGCTGGGCAGCAGGATGTTCTTGGCCCCTCTGGCTGGTTTGGATGCTGCAAAGGGGATTTTATACCCCACAGGGCCACTGTGTATCTGGCTGGGGCTTTTTGCTGTGGGAGGGCCCAGTCCCCTGGCTCCCTGCTGAAAATAGCTGGGGACCCCCATGCCCTTGGGCCACAGCGCCAGAAATCTGTTGGCTGATGAAAGAGGGAGGTAAAACCACGGGGAGCCAGGAGCATCTGTGGCTGGGCAGGAACGCTGCCCTGCAGGAATGTTGTCAGGGAGAAAAGCTGCCTTCCCAGCCTGCTGCCTTCCCCACTCGCTGCGGCTGCTGGGGTGGGTTCTTCTATTTCTGTTTGTGAAAAGGCTTCCCCTGTAATTACGAGGTGATTTAACGCCCTGCCTGAGCTGTCGTTCACAGCTGCTGGACACAGGGACACAGCACTCAGCAGGCTCTCGGCAGGGGCTCCTCAGCCCAGCAAAGTCGCTCCTTGAGCCAGTCACACCTCAGGAAGCCTTCATCAGTGTCTCTTCCTCACTTCAAAATGTCCCTCTCGCACACGGCTGCCGAGTACATGCTCTCTGATGCTCTGCTCCCGGATCCCAGCAGTTCCCGAGCCAAGGGCTTGCGTCTGGATCTGCCGAGCGATCGCCTGCTGAAGTTTGTCACCGTGGGGCTGCCCCTCTTCCTCGTCTCGCTGGCTTTTGCCCGGGAGTTCTCTGCTGGTGAGTTGTGGCTTTTCCAATGTGTTCTTCAGGTCGTGGGCAATCACCAGTGGGGGTTTGGTTGTTGTGGCAAACCCCTTTATTCTTGATGGCGTCATGATCCAAAGCAGAACAGCCTGGAACAGTTTTAGGAGCAGTTCTGCCTCATGGGTGTTTACTGATTGTTTTTAATGGATCATAATTCACTGGGACAGCGTGGGAACAGCTGTGCTAACCCCAGGAGCAGCACTGAGGCAATGCCCAGCCTCAGCTCCTCGTGCCCAGCACCTTTGGGTGCCATGGGCTTGTTTCCAAGGAGGAGGAAGAGGAGGAGGAGGGTGGCAGCAGCATGGAGAGATGCATTGTGACCTCAGGCTAAATCTGGCCTTGGCCAGCATCTAACTGCTCTCCCTGAGGACTTGGTTTTACTCCAGTTTCAGGCTGGTTAGTCTATAATCCCCTACACTGTGTACACACCTCCACACACAAAGGGTTTGTGTTTGGGAAGAGATGGAAAAGTCCTGGCTAGAAACACAGCAGCTCCAAAATGACCACGAAAAAGGCTTTTTTTGATTCAAAGCAATGCCTGAGATGTAATTACCCTCCTGTAAGGCATTTGCTCGTGGCTTTGGAGTGTTCCTCCACCCTCCATGGCTGAGATTTGCTCTCCTCCTCCTCACCCCAGGCTCCCAGATCAGCTGCTTCTCTCCCACCAACTTCACGGGGAAGCAGTCCGCCTACACTGACACGGCTTGCTGGGACTCCCTCATCCACCATGGCTTCGACGCCGAGGGACATGCCATCACCAAGTCCCTCTGGGCTCTCAAGGTAGGGTCAAAGTCACCTCTGGGTGCCCCTGCATCCCATCTGGATGTCCACAGCAAGAGTGACTCCACATCCTCCGTGACTGTTCGTATTCTTTGCCCAGGCCTTCCCCTACTCGCTGCTGGTGGTGGCGGTGCTGATGTACCTGCCGTACCTGCTGTGGCGCTACGCTGCTGCCCCTGCCCTGCACTGTGACCTCCTCTTCATCATCGACGAGCTGGATAAATCCTACAACCGCTCCGTGCGCCTGGTGCAGCACATGAAGAAGGTCCAGCAGGCCAGTGCTGAGCCAGAGCAATTCTGGGAGGAGTACGAGAGGTGAGGCCGGGCCAGGTCACTGTGGCCCTTGGAGGGAGTCCTTCCACATGGCTTTGTGGCTGCACCCAGGATGGACCTGGGTGAAATGGGGGGTGGCTCTCATTCCCCCTGTGTCCCTCCACCCCCAGGGCCCGCCGGGAGAGGTATTTCGAGTTCCCGTTGCTGGAGCGGTACCTGACCTGCAAGCAGCACGCCCACGCCCTGGTGTTCATCTACATCCTGAGGAACCTGCTGCTGCTCCTCTTCTTGGCTGCCACTTGCCTCTACCTGGTCTTTCTCCACCTTAACATCTTCTTCCAGGATGAGTTCAGCTGCTCTATCAAAACGGGGTTGCTCGAGGCAGAGCCGCACATCCCGTCGCTCATCCCTTGCAAGCTGGTCTTCTTCTCCGTGTTCCAGCTCATCAGCCTCTCAGTTGGCAGTGTCTATGTCCTCCTCATCCCCGTTGTCATCTACAACGCCCTGCAGCTCTGCCAGTGGGACAAGGGGCTGCTCTCTGTCTATGAGATGTTGCCTGCCTTCGACCTGCTCAGTCGCAGGATGCTCACCTGCCCCCTCAACGACCTCAACATCATCCTCCTCTTCCTGCGTGCCAACATCTCCGAGCTGACCTCCTTCAGCCGCCTCAATGCCGTCAGCGCCCTGAGGGAAGCCACTGCCAACAAGGAGGACATCGATACTGTCATCGACTTCATGACGCTGCTGGCTGGGCTGGAGGCCACAAAGCCCAAACACCAATCCTACACCCCCGAGGCCGAAGGCAGCACAGCCCTCTCCAATGGTGCAGCCCTAGGTAGGCTTTTTGGGTAGAGACAACTTCTTCCCTCTTCTCTTGGCTCCCACACCATAAGATCCCACCCTCTATATGTGGCTGGACCACCCTCAATCCTTTGCCAAGACCTTAAGGGGTTTGGGGCATAGCTGGGGGTCACTGTGAGGGCTGACAAATCCTGGAAGGGGTTCTGGCATGCAGAGTGTGATGCTACTGCGATCCAAAGTGTGGGCAGGGGTTGCTATAGGAACAGCAAGCCAAGAGATTGCTGCTTAAATCCAAGCTCTGGGCAAACTGCGGGGCTGGGAGGGTCCCTGGTTTTGGCAGCTCATCCTGCTGGGAGTGGGGTTGGGAGTTTCAAATCCTGGGGGGCTGATGCCAAGGGTGCCATGCCTGCCCCCTTCTCCTGTTCGTATGGCACTGGTGGGCACAGTGGTGCTGTGTGTGGGGATGGAGATGGGTTCCAAGATAAAACTGCATTCCCAGGACCTGCACTGCTCCCTCTCCCACGTGCTTTGGGTTTTGGGGAGCTGGATGCCTCCTCTGGGGTCTCACAGGGACCCCCGGTGCCCATGGCAAGTGGTTTGCAGGCTGTGTGAGACAGCCCAGCCCCACAGGCAGGAGCTGAGAGGCCTGGGCTTCACTCCTGGCCCTGAACACAGTCTGAATTATGGTTTAAAAAATCCACAGACTGAGCTGGATTCTGTTCTGCATCCTTGTTACTATGGCAACCCAGGGCCAGCACAGCTGGCTCCTGGGCCAGTTACTCGGTGCTGGAAAAAGCCCAGATCCTAGTCTACCATTGCCCAGCTAATTAACTGCCTGCTCTTCCCTCCTTGTCTAGAACCAAAGCCTGGAGTGGAAAGGATGGGAAAAGCCTCACGGGACTCACTCGGCTCTGCCTGACCCAGGAGGAGGCAGCAGGCAGGGATCCTGTGATCCCAGGATCCACTTTCCTGACACAGCTCTACTGCAGCAGCCAGGCTGAACCCACCTGCGCTTCCTGCACCTGGCCTTTCCCTTCTTATGTACATTTGTCCAGCAAAAAAGGGTTAAACAATCTATGTTTTGTGCAGAACCTCTTGGGACTCTTATTCTAAGCACTGGGTGCCACACTGTGCCTCTTCCACACAAATTTCCCTGCTTTTTTGGCAAGAAGTGGGGCATGGAGGATTAGGAATGCTCATCTGAAGGGAAAAAGAAAGATCTAGGAATAAAATGAGAGATCCAGGAATAAAATGAGTTGGTTTATTAACTTTTTATTAAGAGAGGGAGGTGGAAGGCACTCACAGTCCTCCACAGCTCCCTGTCCCAGCCCAGCCTTAGTATTTGGCTGTGGTTTTTTGGCAGAGCTCCTCTCTTCCCTTCTCCACCCTGCAGCTGGAAGCTGATCCCTGGATCCTGTGAGCACCCTACCCTGGGGATCAGCAGTCCATGCCCAGAGAAATGGGGTGTCTGGGGGGCAGGACCAGCTCCATGGGCAAGGGAGCAGCAGTGAGGGGTTCAGCTCCCATTGGTGTGTCCTGCTGCTTCTCCTTACATAATTTTTCATATATTTAATTGTAAATTGGCTTTTCCCCCTTCCCCCCACCCTGTAGCCTTGGCTTGAGTCCACAGAGGAGCTGAAAACTTGTTTAATTAACAAGGTAGTAATGAAGTCTCTGATTCCCTGGCTTGGGAAGGGACAGTGCCAGGAGCCATGAGTGCTTTGCCAGAGGTCTGAGCTCACTCATCTCCCTAATTTAGGGGCAACCCAGAGCTGGGGAGGAGCAGCAGCTCCCTCCCTTCGGCAGTGTTCCCTGCAGGGAGGGTGTCCAGCAGGAAGGGGGGTGCAGGCAGCCCCTGGGAGTTGTAGAGGGGGCAGGCCAGGTACTCACAGGGCCACTCAGCCCAGGCATAGCGCAGGCCCAGCACCAGTGTCCTGCAGCCACTCAGGGCCAGCGTCACCGTGTGGGACCCTACTGCCACCACGGGTGCCACCAGCCACTGGCACGGGGAGGTCTGGCTGGAGCAGCACACCTGGGGAGGGGAGAAACTCCCATCAGTGCTGCCTTCCCTTCTGCAGCTCTTTGGAGAGGATACCCCACTCCTCACCTCAAATGCCTGTGCATCCCTCTGCCGCCACATGAGCTCCTGGCTGTAGGTGACATTCAGCAGCCCCCTGGTCACCTCCAGGACAGCCCGGGTGGGAAATGGTCCCTGGAACACGAGGTCCTTGTCCCCATAGGCCACAGCCATGGCACCCAGCAGCAGTCGGTGAGCGACATTCTGCTTGTCCCGGGGGTGGATACTGCCCAGGAAGAGGAGGAAGATGGAGCTGGAATCCAAAACCTCCATCCCCACACCCTCACCCCAGCCCAGGACTCACCTGCCATAGGGAGAGTGCTCATCACCCAGATCCATGGCTACAGCCATGAAGGTGCTGGGCATCCTGGCATTGGGAACAACCCCCAGGTCGGCTGTTTGGTGCCAGCGGAGCCGGGCAAAGCTGTCATCTGCACTCTCATGGCGGTAGGTGGACAGCTGTGAGGCACAGGGGAAATGGGGGAGTGGCTCAGATCCCAAAACTGGCCACTGTGGCCCCTGCCTGGGATTTTCAGCACTTGGCAGGATGCATGTGTGTTTACAGCATCCTCTCCCTGGGCATCCCCCGGGGAGATGTCACCCCTCTCACCCCCCACACCTGCACAAAGCCAAAGGGGAGATGTGGCTCTGTCTGTCCGGCTGATCCGGTGTGGAACGCCCAGCGCCAGTCAGCAATGAGTGCAGGGAAGGTGCAGTTGTACTGGTCTGTGTTCAGGAGGGTATTGGCCTCACCTGTCCCCAGAAAGAAGGGCTGGTGAGAGCTTGGTGGGACAGTGGGGGCTGCTCCACCCCAGGGGTAGAAATGGGGGCTCACCCTGGTACCAAGCGACACCCCGCAGGGTCATGTTGAGCAGTGGGTGGATCATGGCATTCCAGAGCACCGAGGGTGCTTGTGGGCCAGAGAGATGCTGATGTGGGGAGGTGCTGGAAGACAAAGCTAGGTTTAAGGGGGGTGCAAAGTACAAGGCAGCCTTTAGGTTAAAGCAAGCACCATGCAAAGGGAGATGTGGGGTCCCTCTCTTCTCCCTTTATCCACCCAGATGTGCCTTATGCTCTTGGCATGGGGGGAGTTTTTATCCAGAGGGATTATAATGATGCATAGAGGGGGCTGTGAGGCTCTGGGAGAGGAGGTGGGGTGGGAAGGGATAAGGATACTCCCCAAAAGCAGCGTGGTACACAGCAGGAGATGTTTCCACAGCACCTTCTCTCACCTCCCCGTGTCCTCTGGGAGCCCACACGCCTTCAGAACCCGGTGGGAGGACCAGGCCTCGATGGGGGTCCCTCCCCAGGCCACCTCCACCAGCCCGATGGGGGTCCCCAGAGCCTCATACAGGGAGCGCCCCAACAGCCAGCACACGGCCGAGAAGTAGGTGAAATTCCCGTGGCCCAGGTTTTCTGCTCAAGAAACAGCAGGCTGCAAAGGGAAACAGTGGGAAAAAACCCATTTCCACGCTCTCTTTTGGAGGCACATTGCACTCACCAGCTGTTGGAATGGACCATGGCAAATCAATCTGCTCCAGGTCCTCCAGCTCCACGCTGGAGCGGGCAGGCGCCGCAGCAAAGACACGGACGTGGGGATAGCGAGCGGCGGCGGCGAGCTCCTGGCTGGCATTGGCCACCTGAAGAAGGGCCAGGAGCATGCAAGGCAATTCCCTGCCTGATCCCTACCTGCTCCTGCCTGATCTGTGCTGAGGGGCCTTACCTGCAGGACTGTCATTGCCATGTTGCTCTGCCCACTGCAAAGCCACACGTCTCCAAAGTAGATGTCCCGCAGTGTCACGTTCTCCAAGCCCTGCTCGGCTGTCAGTGCATAGGGACCGCCCCGGTCCATTGGCTCCAGGACAGTTGTCCAAGTCCCAGAAGGTCCTGGAGGAACAGGATGGTGCTTGTCTTCCACCACCCTTATGAAGGCCTCAAGACCTTCACCAGGATGTTGGATGAGCAGCCATCAACCAGTAGTGAAGGACAGGCAACGGGGAAAAGCTTCTCCACCACAGAGACAGGTTGAGGAAATGGATTTCAGAAGCCCTCTGGCATCAGAGGGACCTTTCTCCTGCAGGAATTTAGGGGTTAAAAAAGAAAACCTGGAAAACAAATGTGTGTCAGAGCAGAAGCTGCTGGGAGGAACTGGGATTACAGGAGCAGCTTGGTGTGTGTGACACTGAGATGTCTCCAGCTAATTTTAGAGGCGCCAAATCGAAGCGTAAAGATATTCTGCTGGAGCTTAGTATGGATTTTCTGGCTGGATCCTGCAGATCTCCTGGATTGCTGCTCTCCCACAAGACACCTCCAGGCTCTTCATCTTAGGGAGGTGCCCTTGGGCAGCACTTTTACCCTCCAAAGGTGATGAGCTCCCTCCCAACTCTTCAGGCAGGGATGTAGCTGGGATTTGAGGTGCCCCTGAGCCCTCTCAGCTCCAAGAAGTTTCTGCTTGCACAGGCAACATCCTTTGGGGCTTAGAGATCTCACAGGGCAGAGATCAAAAGAGAACCTGGAAGTGCTCTGGAGGTTCCCCAGACCTGGTTTAGCCAGGGAGAGAAGGTAAATTCCCCTTGTCCCCTCCACAACCTCTCTCCTCGGCTCAGCCTGTGCGGTGCCACCCACTCCAGCAGCAGCTCGGCTCCTGCTGGGCGCCCACGGGAGCCACTGCTGGCAACCAAAGTGAGCAAAGGCTGCACTGCTGGGGAGGGGGATGGCTGAGCCCCCCAGGTCTCCTGGAGAGGGAAAAGCACGAGCTGGAGATGTCACCAGCACCTCTGCAGCCCCAAGGCAGCAGTGTGACAAACACAGGGGTGGTGCCAAACCCTATCTCACCCACCCCACCATTGGCTCTGATTTGGGCTCAGACAAGTTCTCTGGCCACCAAAACCATCGGTTTCTAGTCAAAGTCTGGGACTGACCTTTAACCTGCGCAGTTTTCTCCATGATGACGAGGCCACTGGCACCTGAGAGAGTCAGGGTCACCACAGCCCCGAGCTCCCCGTGGCCCCACACCACAGCCCCTGATGGCTTCTGCTGCAGCACCATGTGGTCACCATAGTAGGAGGCAAAGCTGAGCATTCCCCCTGGAATCAGCAAACAGTGCAAACATCAGCTCCGAGAGAAAAACACCCTGACCCTCTCTTAAATACAGATTATTTGAGATCCCAGCTAATTTACAGATTCCTGGTCAGCTTTAAGGTGGTTAAAACCACCACAGAGCTGAGGAAGAGGCAGAATTTAAATTCCAGAAGAAGGAATTTACCTCCTAAAATATAGGGAGCATGTTACATCTTGTATTACATGCATTTGGGTACAGATTTTGGTAAAAATTCCTCTAATAACAGCATGGGAGTGTCTCTCCCAGCCCAGCCTTGCTAATGAATATTCTGATGTACTTTTCCCTTGGAAAAAGGTTTGTCAAGGGGTGGGATGGAAAACATCGGGTGTGCAGCATCAGCAAAGGCACCTTCAGTGGGGATGGAAGGAGAAAGCTCAGCCCTGGCACCCCCAAAAGCCCCATTTTTGCAGTGTGAAAAGAAAATCATATCTGAAAAGGGGGTCAGGAGTAATGTGTGAGGGGTGATCTGGGCAGAGAACTCTGGTGACCAAAGCAGAGCTCATGGAGCCTCATCTCCTCTGCAGCTCATCCTAGGCTGGGTTTGAGGAAGGAAAGGAAAGGGAAAGGGAAAGGGAAAGGGAAAGGGAAAGGAAAAGGAAAAGGTAAAGGAAAGGAACTATGTCCTCGGCCCCTCAGGAGTCAGCTGCATCGCTGGTCCCGCTGCCTCATACCACAAGGCTCCGGGAGTTATATAAAAAACAAGTCGGAGGAGAAAAAAAAACCTAAAACTGAGACGCCAGGGAAGAGTGGAAGCTATAAAAAGCAGCTGGGAGGAGGGAAGGGAAGAAGAAGGGAGGAGGGAAGGGAGGAGAGCCCACGAGACACCACCAAGGAGCCGCATGCGGCTCCCACCTTACGTAAAGCATCGTCCCACGGCAGCAGAGCTGGGCCAAGGGCGCTGGGGAGGGGCTGGGGCTGTGGAGGGCATCAAAGTGGGACTCAGGGGATGCAAAGGGCATTGAACTGAGGCTTGGGGGGATGCCAAGCTTGTCAAAGTGGGACTCAGGGTGGGCAGAGGGTGTCAAACTGGAGCTCTGGGAGTGCAGGGGGCATAGAAGCAGAGCTTGGGGGTGCAAAGAGTGTGAAAGATGGGTGGGCATCAAAACTGGGCTAAAGGGGATGCCAAGGGCCCCAAAGTGGGGCTCAGAGTAGTGCCAACGTTATCAAAGAGGGGCCGGGGGTTCGAAGGGTATCAAAGTGGGGCTGGGAGGATTTACAGGAGGTGCCAAGAGGGGCACCCGAAAAGCGGGGCTGGGGAAATGCGCATACGAGGCTCGGAGCGCGCAAAGGGCACCAAATCAGGGCTTGGGAGGGCTCAGGGAATTCCCTGGGCATCGGAGCCGGGCTGCTGTGGTGCCAAGGGTTCTGACGGTGCCAAGTGCCCCGAAGCGGGTCTCGGGGAGGGTCTCAGGGGAGGCTCGCTCCAGGGCCCGGCTGCAGAGGATGCCCGCGGGGCTGGGGGGTCGGAGGGTGACCCTCACCAGCCCTTTACCTGCGGC
>NW_005054541.1:427004-428726 GCF_000277835.1 Geospiza fortis | reverse complement strand
CCGAGGGTTCGAGTCCCGGCGTTGCCCGGTGGCACCGGGCGCTGTGGGCTGTGGTGAATCCCGGGCTGTGCCGCTGCAGAGGGTCCAGGAGAAGCGACCATGTCCATTGCTGCCTCCAATACCAGCATGAGGGTGCCCGCCGGCTTCCGGAACCTGCTGGAGGGGCTGGCGCGGGAAGTGCTGCGGGAGCAGCCCACCGACGTGGTGGCCTTTGCAGCGCAGTACTTCCAAAAGCTGCTGGAGAGCAGAGAGGGTGAGTGGCCTTGCCCAGCAGCCACCCCCGCACTGCCATCCCCTGCCCCACACTGCATTGCCTGCCCAGCCTGCCCCATCTGCCCATCCCCAGGGCGTCAGGCCTGCCCCACATGTCCCTTGCCCAGGGTGTCAGTCCTGCCCCCGTGCCCACAGCATCAGGGCTCTCCTGTGTGCCCATCACCAGGGCATCAAACCTGCCCTTGTGCCCCTTGCCCATGGCCTTGTGCCTGTCCCAAATGCCCACCACTGATGGCCATCAGGCCTCTCCTGTGTGCCCAAACCTGCCCATGGCCTTGTGCCTGTCCCAAGTGTCCACCACCAATGGCTATCAGGCCTTCCATTTGTGCCGTCACCCAGGATGTTGTGCCTGTCCCATGTGCCCATCACCCGTGGTACCAGGTGCCCACTGCATGTGGCATCAAGCCTCCTCCTTCCCCAGCTAGTGGCATTGACCCGGTGGCGTGGGGAGCCATGCTGGAGGACGACCGTCTCACCTGGCCTCCTTCCGAGGTAGGCTGCCCTCCATCCAGGTGCCAAGAGCCACACTTGCTCCCTGGTCCCACCCTGTCCCTGCCCCCCTTGTGCCACATCATCTAAATTTTCTTCTTTCCTCCAGGACCTGAAAGAGGCCAAGGACACGGAGGGGTAGCAGGCAGCACCAGCAGGGGCAGGCAGCACGCACAGCTCTGGATCACTGTGATTCCGCCCCAAAATGAGTGGAGAGGAGCCAAAGGGGAGCATGTCCCCATAACCCTCATGAACTGGGACACCTCTCCGGAGATGCAACCGCAGCACTTGCCCCAAATCCCCCATTTGCCACTGTCCAACCCCAAAACTAAAAAAAAACCACTTGGTGCTCCCCTGGCTCCTGCCCTTTTCCCGTGGGTGGGTGCTCCACTCCCATCCTGCCCCTGCAGTGCTGTTTTAATGAGGAATTTTATTAACGAGGTCCCCGCTGTTATTAATGTCGATCACCTGAGATTTCTCCCCGAAAAATCCTGGGTTTGGGGCTGAGCTGAGTACGGGATGATATTTTTAGCCTCTATATTTAGGCCCCTGCATCCCTGGGGGATGGAAGAAACTTCATAACATCCCAGCGTGAAGGAATGATGTGACATTGCTCCTCTCCTACCCCCCTCCATAAGCTGAGATACCTCCATGGAATTCTGGGGGGCATGCAAGAGCCCCCCAGTCCTATTTCTGCTCGTGAAAATCATATTTTCCAATACAATGTGGTTTCAAAATCCCCCCCAAAAAGTGGGGTTTGCGCCGAAGCCGGCTGCTCTATTTTTGGAGAGGACTGAACCCCCCCATCCATGCTCACCCCGTTTTTACCCCCTCTTTCCTGTTTTCCATCGCCATATGTGGTGCTCGCCCACGGCACGGGGCATGACAGCGGCTCCCCCGGGAAAAACAGGAAGGAGGGATGGGGAAAAAAAGCTGGCGGGGACCCCGTGCCGGGGCTGA
>NW_005054541.1:424504-426819 GCF_000277835.1 Geospiza fortis | reverse complement strand
GGCAGCCGGCAACACTGCCTGCCCAGAGCAGCATTCCAGCATCCAATTCCCTTTGCTTTTAAGGATTTTTTCCCCTGTTTTTAAAGGATTTTTTAACACCTCGGTGCCACCATCTCAAACCACGACGGCGGGATGTTCTCAGCAGGTCTCGCCAGCTGCACTTCCTGTTCTCCCCTTCCAAAATCTGAGTTGTTGCCTTGGAATTCAAATTTTGGAGGTGCTGGAGCACCTGAAAAAGCATCCTTCAGATTAAGGGGTCCAAGGAGGAAAAATGCAGAGCCTGGAACAGGCTCAAAACCGCCATTAATGATTAGAAATGTTCTGGCATTTTGCGTCCCTCCTCCGCAGCCGCAGCCTGCGGGAGACGGCGGCGCTCGGCAGCTCTGCCAGGACCCGGCTGCCACGGAGGGAGCAGATTCTGGGGGCTAATTGAGGGGCTAATCCTGACTTTGGGGCTAACTTCTCAGATCCATGACCCCAAATGATTGACTCAGATCAATCACCCCAAAAACCCTTCCCACTTAACAAACACCCAGTCTTTTGTCATTGGAGCAGGCAGTGATGGATCTGGAGGGTCTAAAATCCAGGGAAGGATCTCTTCCCATCAAAAATCCCAGCAGAGCTGCCAAGGCTTCTCCTGGAAGCTGCAGCAGGGTTTTCTGGAGCAGAGCTATTCCCACCCCCACCCACTCTGGTGTGCTGGTGGAAAGAAGTGATGGTGGAAAAGTGGCTCCAGTGGGAGAGCTGAGTGGCTCGCAGGGGAATTTGAGGGATGCTTGGGAGCATTTCCCAAGGGGGAATTTGGGTGCCTGGCATGTGCTGGAGCAGGGGTGACCCCCATCAACATCCAAGTGAAGCAGCTGAGGGAGGTGGCAGCGGTGGGATGTGCCTGGGATGGGGTGGAGTGGGATGGGGAGCAGGGTGTCCCAGGAGCTGGGGTGTCAGAGGACAAGAGGTGACACCACCTGCACCCAGCAGGAGTGGCCCTGGAGAAAGAGATGGAGATGGGATGGGAATGGGAACAAGGACGGTGATATGGCAGGGGACAGAGACAGGCATGAGGGTGATGATGGGGATGGGGACAGGGACAGGGATGATGGGGCTGAAGCTGGGAATGGGAGCAGGGAATGGCATTATGAAGAGGATGGGGACAAGAAGTGATATGGGGATCATGACAGAGATGGTGATGGAGATGGGGACAGGGATGATGGTAGGGATGGAGAAGGTGGTGGAGGTGATGGGGATGAGGTCAGGGATGGGCACAGGGCTGGTGGCAGCGGAGGGGACAGTGCCCATTCCAGTGCCAGAAACAGTGATGTCAGTGGGACAGGGATGCTAATGGGGATGATGATGAAGATGATGGTGGTGGCAAAGAGGAAGGTCAGTGCCACCAGGCCCCAAGCAGGATGACCCCTGTGAGCAAACTTGGCCAGGGAGAGCCAGTGGGGCCGGGCTGTGCGGGTGGGCCGGGGGTGCTGTGCCCGCCTTGGGGGGGCCAGGCTGTGTTTTGGGGGCTGGCTGGAGCAGCCTCGGCGCGGAGCCCACGGGCGACTTGTGCAGTTGCTTAGCAACTCCCAAACCCGGATTAGAGGCGAGCGAGGCAGGCGGTGGGGGGGCTGTGGGCTGCAGCCCCCCGCATTGCCCTGGGGGTCCCTCCTGTTCCCAGGGGTGCCCCAGCTCACCCTGCCAGCCCCAGCACCTCGACGTGGTCTGGGGTGGCAGCAGGGTCTGCAGGGAGCACCGAGGGTGGGAAAGTGGCTGGGACTGCAGGTCTGGTAGGAGAACACCCCAAATGTGGGGGGGAACAGATGCTCCTGTGAGTGGGGAAGGGACCCTCAGACCCCCAAAGTGGAGCCCACTCCTCTGCTTGGAGCCTGCAGCTGGGCACAGCAGCCCCGGGGTTCTGCGGGTGCTCGGTGAGATGCTGTGTCCCACCATGCCCACCCTTCCTCACCATCTTCATCCTTGCCGTCCTCATCCTCATCCTCCTTCAGGACCAAGTCCTAAGTAGGTCAAGAAGGTTTTTCCCCCCATGCAAACCAATCCGGGGGGCAAAACCTGCCTCCAGCATCACCGTGGGTCATGTACCCCCCAAAAATGAACCCATTACCCCCATTTGCTATAGCTTTGTCCCCCAAAAAACCCTCCATGCCAAAGGCAAGGCTCATCACATCTTGGCTCGCATCCTCTGCATGTGATGTTGTGTTCCACGAAACTCCAAAGCGAGCTGCCGGCTCCTTTAAGTGTTAGGAGGGAGTTGGAGGCTGCAAAATAAAATGGGAGGAGGGAAAAAAAAATAAAAAAAAAAAAGGAGA
>NW_005054541.1:419294-424262 GCF_000277835.1 Geospiza fortis | reverse complement strand
CAGGCTCTCCTCCCCCAGCCCCCCAGATCCCCACTCCTGCTCACACCAGTTCGGAGTCCATCCCACCGGGGCCAGGGCACGGCCAGCAGCCTGCGCCCCACAGCCCACTGAGGAAAAGCCCCCCGTCCTCGAATCCGGCTTTTATTGAGCTTTTTGTTCCCCCCACCCCACAACTGCTCTACAGGTGGGATCGGGGGTTGCATGTGGATAAAGGGCTCGATTGGGGTTGCACCCCTCTCTCCTCACCCGAGGGTGAGCTCCCCTGCCTCCCGGCCACCAGCCGGCTTGGGGAGAAATCCACATCCTTTTCCCCTTTCTCCCTTAACCCCTGACTTTTCCTGCCCCTTTCCCCCTTTTCCTCCCCCTTTCCCCCCTTTTTTTTCCCCTTTCCCCACTTTCCCCCCCATTTTCCTCCTCCTGCTAAGACAGCAGCACAGGGAAAAGCCTCCATCTCTCCTCCTGGGCACATCCAGAGAGGCAAAGCCCACCCTGGATATAGGATTTTTCCTGCCTGGATATAGGATTTTTCTTGCTTGGATATAGGATTTCTCCCCTATGTATAGGACTTTTCCCCCTCATATGTAGGATTTCTCCCCCTGAATATAGGATTTCTCCCCTAGATACAAGTTTTCATCTGCTGCATAGAGGTTTTCACCCCATGGATATGGTGTTTTTCCACTGGATATAGGATTTCTCCTGCGAATATAGGATATGGCCCCCTGTTTATGGGTTTATGGATTTTCTCCCCTGAATATAGGACGTCTCCCCTGGATATAGGATTTTTTTCTCTTGAATATATGTTTTTCCTACCTATATACAGGATTTCTCAACTTGGATGTAGGTTTCTGTCACCTGTATGTAGGATTTCTCCCCTGGATATAGGATTTCTCCCCTGGATATAGGATTTCTCCCCTGGATATAGGAAATACCCCCGCATATATAGATTTCCTCCACCTGTAAATGGTATTTCTCCCCTGAATATAGGATTTCCTCTCTCCTAATATAGGATTTCTCTCTTGGATATAGGATTTCTCTCCTGGATATAGGATATGCCCCTCCATGTACAGGTTTTCTCCCCTGACTATAGGATTTCCTTCTCCAGATATAGTATTTCTCCCCTAGATGTAGGTTTCTCCCACCTGTATATAGGATTTCTCCCCTGGATATAGGTTGTTCTCCCCCACCTCTGCATATATAGGATATCTCTCCTGAATATAGGATTTCTTTCCTAGATATAGGATTTCCTTCCCCTGGCTATAGGATTTCTCCCCTGGCTATAGGATTTCCAGCCCTGGCTATAACATTTCCACCTTGGACGTATCATTTCCACCTTGGACATATCATTTCCACCTTGGACGTATCATTTCCACCTTGGACCCATCCTCACCTTTCACAATGGTAAAACAACCTGAGCAACTTGGTGGAGCTCCAATGGGATGAGCTTCCTCCCCCCTGAATCTACAGCTTCCAAATAAGCCCCTCAAAACTCCTTTAAGTCCTTTAAGTGCTCGTGGGGTAACACAAAGGCTTCACCCCCACAGCTGCTGGCACTGGATCATCCAATGCCAGCTCATTTCCACCTCATTTCATTTTCCCATGTTTTTCTTTTCTCCCCATTGAACTTGGTGCTGAGTCCAACTGCTCTGGTGGGATGTGGCAGGAGGGGAATGGGTTACAGTGATTTGTCCTTGGTGGAGCTTTTCCTCCCTTCTGGCATCACTGCTTTCCCAAATTTCTCGGTGTTTCCAACCAAAACCCTGAGGAGGGATGCAGGAGGATGCAACAGGCTATGAGGAAAGGGGAAACTGAGGCATGACCAGCTCATTTTGTGCAGGATGGCCCTCATCCCCCTGCCAGAAATACCCCCCAGAACCCATCCTCTGCTCCCATGGATTTTCCTCTCCCTGCATCATAACCCTGGCTGGAGTCTGGCTTCCTGCAGCCCTGTGGTCCAGGGTTGCCATTTCCCCAAGACACCTGCAAGCAACCCTGATTTTTAGCAAAACCTCTCATTTTCAGCAAAGGAGCCCAATTTTTTAATGAGTAAACCCAATTTTTAGAACAGGGGCTCATTTAAGACCTTCTTGAGCGGATTCATTTGGGGAGGGGGCTGAGCTGTTTGAGGTGCCACCAGCTGTAACCCTGCCATTGCCACCGCCAGGAGGGAGCCTGCACAAAGCTGGACGAGGACATCCTGGACATCCCTTTGGACGATCCCGATGCCAACGCGGCAGCTGCCAAGATCCAGGCTAGTTTCCGTGGCCATATGACCCGCAAGAAGATCAAAGGGGGCGAGATTGATCGGAAAACCAAGGACGCCGAGTGCGCCAACAGCACCCGCGGCGGCGACCTCCGCAACGGCGACTAGGTACCCCCCAAATCCCGCTTCTTCCCCCCAAAACTGGGTCATTTCTGTAAGGATGCTGCTCTGAGTGTCCTTTGCTCTGTTGATTTGGGATGGAGCCTCCTTCCCTGCAGAGATTTGGGATGGAGCATTCTGCTCTGCACAGATATGGGATGGAGCATCCTTCCCTGTGCAGATTTGGGATGATACATTCTTCCCTGTGCATATTTGGGATGGAGCAACCTTCCCTGTGCAAATTTGGGATGGAGCAACCTTCTCTGTGCAGATTTGGGATGGAGCAACCTTCCCTGTGCAGATATGGGATGGAGCATTCTGCTCTGCACAGATATGGGATGGAGCATCCTTCCCTGTGCAGATTTGGGATGGAGCATTCTTCCCTGTGCATATTTGGGATGGAACAACCTTCCCTGTGCAGATTTGGGATGGAGCAACCTTCCCTGTGCAGATATGGGATGGAGCATCCTTCCCTGTGCAGATATGGGATGGAGCATTCTTCCCCACGCTGATTTGGGATGGAGCATCCTTCCCTGTGCAGATATGGGATGGAGCATTCTTCCCTGCACAGATTTGGGATGGAGCATCCTTCCCCACACTGGTTCAGGGTGGAGAAGGGGTTTTTCCTCCCAGGAGATGGAAACACACAGGCAGGCAGCCCCTGCCTTGCCCTAAATTTGGGTGCGCGCCGTAGTAGTTGGGAAGGATGGGAAGTAGGATGGGAAGGCGCAGCCCTAGATTTGGATTGAATCTCTCCCTTAGCAACACCACCCCGAGCGCCTCGCCTCAGCACATGCTATTTTTAAAAGCCTGTGTCACAGTCTCCTGGCAGGAAAAGGTAAATTTAAAAAGCGCCCACGGTGCCGAGGCCGCGTGGCATTGGAGCCCCGGCGGTGGCTGCGCCGTGCCCGGAGAGGGGATGGAGCTGGAGTGCAGCTGGGATGAGACTGGGGGGCAGCTGGGATGGGACTGGGATGCAGAGGGGATGGAGCTGGAGTGCAGCTGGGATGAGACTGGGGGGCAGCTGGGATGGGACTGGGATGCAGAGGGGATGGAGCTGGAGTGCAGCTGGGATGAGACTGGGGGGCAGCATCCTTCCCCACACTGGTCAGAGGGGATGGAGCTGGAGTGCAGCTGGGATGAGACTGGGGGGCAGCTGGGATGGGACTGGGATACAGAGGGGATGGAGCCGGGGTGCAGCTGGGATGAGATTGGGGTGCAGAGGGGATGGAGTAGGATTCAGTGCAGATACAGTGGGGATGAACTGAAGATGCAGCGGGGATGCAGTGAGGAGGAAGAGAAGGATGCAGTGAAGATGCAGTGGAGCTTCACCAAGGCTGCAGTGGGAAGGAACTGAGGATGCAGTGGAGATGGAGCTGGAGCTCAGCTGGGACACAGTGGGGATGAACTGAGGGTACAGTGGGAACAGAGCTGAGATGTGGTGGGGAAGCAAGGGGGATGCAGTGAGAATGCACTGGAGAGTCAGTGAAAATGCAGTGAGCATGCACTGAGGATGGAGAGGGAATTCAGTGGGGCTGGGATGAGAATGAACTGAGGATGCAGTGGGGATTTTGTGAAAATCCAGTCAGGACAATGTGGAAACACAGCGAGGCTGCAGTGGGGCTGCAAAGAGGATGCAGCGAGGATGTGTGGGGATGAGCTGAGGATGCAGTGGGGAAGCAGCAGAGATTCAGTGAGGATGCAATAGGAATGAACTGGAGATGGGGATTCAATGGGACTGCAGTGAGGATTGAGCAGGGATGCACTGGGGCTGCACTGGGGCTGCACTGGGGCTGCAGTGACGATGTCAGAGGGCTGCAGTGAGGAAGCAGCTGCCAAGTGTGTAGGTGCTGTGCAGCTTCTTAGGGCCCAGAGGTTCCTTTGGGATGCCTTGTTGGGGGGGCTGAGCAGGCTGGCAGCAGGGGAGCCGGGTTTCCCTCCTTCTGGCACAGTGCTCTGCCTAGGGGGGTGCATGCAGGGGTCACCCCCAGGTTCCTGGGCTGGGTGAGGGCAGAGTGTGGGCAGCAGTGGAGGCAGGACAAGGGTGCAGGCAGGGTGTGGGTGGGCTGCAAGTAGAGCACGGGCAGGGTGTGGGCAGGGGGAGGGCATGGAGAGGGTGCAGGCTGCAGGAGCAGCACGTGAGCAGGGTGCAGGCTGTGGGCAGGGTGCAGTCAGGGCACAGGGTACAGGCAGGGTGAAGGCTGCAGGGTGCAGACAGGGCACGGGGAGCAGGCAGGCACAGGGTACAAACAAGGCTCAGGGTGCAGGGTACAGGTAGAGCATGGTGCAGGGTGCAGGGAGGGCACAGGGTGCAGAGAGCACTAAAGGTGCAGGCAGGCTGCAGGGTACAGGCAAGGCTCAGGGTGCAGGGTACAGGCAGGGCACGGTGCAGGCAGAGCACAGGCTGCAGAGAGCACTAAAGGTGCAGGCAAGGCTCAGGATTCATGGTACAGGGTGAAGGGTACAGGCAGGGCACAGGGTACAGGCAAGGCTCAGGGTGCAGGGTGCAGGCAGGGCACGGCCCAGGCTGACCACTCGCTCTCTCCTTGCTTGCAGGGGCCACCAGCTGCTGACCGGAAACCCCTCGCCACCGACTCCCTCCCAGCGCT
>NW_005054541.1:417561-419176 GCF_000277835.1 Geospiza fortis | reverse complement strand
CCCACCCCAGACACCCCCCGCCCCAATAAACGCCCCTGCCAGAGCCCCGGCCTGTCCTCGGTGCCTTCTGATGTCACCGGCAGAGCGGTGAGGTCACAGCGGGCAGGGGTGGGAGGGCTGTGGGGCAGGGGTGCCAGCAGGGATCTCCCATGTGTGTGTACAACACGCTGCAGGCACGTGTGACATCACTGCCAGGCGTGGGACGTGACATCAGGGTGTGCTGTGACATCACTCGTGGGTGGGAGATGACTTGTGAGGTGCTGGCATGAGATGGGTGGTGATGTCACTACTGGACAAGTGACAGCTGCTGTGACACCATACAGGTGTGTGTGATGTCACTGCTGGGTGTGTGACACCATACAGGTGTGTGTGACACCATACAGGTGTGTGTGACGTCACTGCTGGGTGTGTGACACCATACAGGTGTGTGTGACATCACTGCTGGGTGTGTGACATCACTGCTGGGTGTGTGACACCACACAGGTGTGTGTGACATCACTGCTGGGTGTGTGACATCACTGCTGGGTGTGTGACACCATACAGGTGTGTGTGACACCATACAGGTGTGTGTGACGTCACTGCTGGGTGTGTGACACCATACAGGTGTGTGTGACACCACACAGGTGTGTGTGACATCACTGCTGGGTGTGTGACACCACACAGGTGTGTGTGACACCATACAGGTGTGTGTGACATCACTGCTGGGTGTGTGACATCACTGCTGGGTGTGTGACACCATACAAGTGTGTGTGATGTCACCACCAGGCGTGATTGTGGGTGTGACATCATACAGGCACGAGTCACATCGCTGCTGTGTGATGGCAAGTGTGACATCCCTGAGGGACATGTGACATGCCTGTATGGCATCATCCAGGCATCACTCAGGTGCTGTGATGTCACACACTCATTGTGGCATCGTACCTCCTGACACAGGGAGTGACATCACAGTCATGGGTGTGACAACATGTGCATTGTGATGTCACCTCACCCTGAGGAGCTTGGCTGGTGCACTGTGACATCATCCTGCCCTATGACATCACCCAGAAGGTTGTGGGACATCCCTTCCCGCCTCGAAATCCGCACAAACTCACCCAAAGCGCCGGTGCTGGGCAGCGCAGCAGCTTTTAATCACAAAACCCCTTAAAAAAAGTGTGTGTGTGTGTTTGTGTGTGTCCCCATCACCCCCCTCCCCCCACCCCTACTTCCTTTTGTGAAAAAATCCCTCATTTCACCTGATATATAGATATAGAAAAAAAAAAAATCATAAGAAGGGGACGCCCCTGAGGCAGGGCTGGGGCTGGTTTGGGGGTGGTATTTATGGGGAGACTCGGTCCCTCCAAACGCAGAGAGCCCCTGCACCCATTAAACACACCCACGATGAGTCCAGCTGCTCGAGGCATCTGTTAAAAAGAAAAGGAAACCCAAAAAAGGGACAAAACCACCCCAGGAAACGGGGAGTGGGATGGGCTGGCTGTGGGCACTGCTGTTTTTTGGGGTGCTCACACCAAGGAGCCCGCTCGGCTCTGCGCTGGCACCATGACTGGGACGGCACCGGCCCGTGCCAGGCTGGAGGGGGGCAGCGAGCCCACGGGAGCGGCACCGGGGTCCGGGCGGC
>NW_005054541.1:409601-417535 GCF_000277835.1 Geospiza fortis | reverse complement strand
GGTGGTGGTGAGGATGGAGGCGGTGTCCGAGGGGGCTCTGGCTCCGTAGCCTTGCCGCGTGCCCGCGATGGAGGACAGCGTGCTGGTTTTGGACATGGTGTCTGAGGCTGGCCTCCTCGCCCACGACGGGGTTTTGGGCGCCACGGCGTCTTCCCTGCCAAGAGGGGAGAGCAGCACAGAGATCAGCTCTGGGATCCCCCCCCACAGCATACTCTCCCTGAGCAGCGAGGGTGTGCAGACATCCTGGACCCCCAAACAGAGGGACAAAAGGGAAAGGGGAGAACAGAGGTGGAAAATGCCCTCGTTAACTCTGAAACCTCATGACAACTGGCCAGAGGTGGAAACTTTCTTCCTGATTGTTGCCTCTGGAGCATATTGATGACTGGCCAGAGATGAAGAACTCTTCCCCACTATTAGCTCTGAACCTGAGAAGTGATGGGCCAGAGATGGACACACCCTCCTCCCCCGTTAATCTGAAACCTAATGATGATTTGAACCCCCTCCACAGGAAGAGTGCCTCACTTGATCTCGTTGGCTCCCTCCTCCTGGCTGTCACGTTTGTTCCTCCTGTAGCCAACAAACTTCTGGGCAAAGAAGATGATGGTGGCAAGGGCACCCAGGGAGCCCAGCACGGCGCCGGCAATGACTGCTTTGGTGCTTGCTGCCAGAGAGAGACAGAGATTCCCTTATTGCTTTATTCCCACAAGGACCTCATGGGGACTGTGTGCCTCTCCCCGACCCTGTGGACACGTACTCACTTGATTGTACCTCCAGGACAATGCTGCAGTTCTTAGAACCTGCTTGGTTTTCAGCCCTGCAGACGTAGACCCCCGACATTTCCAGGGAGAGGTTGGTCAGCTTGAGGGTGCCCTTGGCCCGGTCTGCAGGTGAGAAATTTGGGTGCTGCCTCACAGCCACTCCTACACCCTCCACCTCCTCGTGCAGGAAGTGGTCAAGGGGATGAAGCCAAATAATCCCTCAGCTGAATCTTCTCAGGATATTCCATCCCACTCCCCAGCCCCACACTGGTGCCACCTTACCCTGGGCAGGGGGAAAGAAGACCTGCAGGGTGGGCGGCTCGCGCTGCCACTGGTACGTGGGCGAGGGCTTCCCCTTCTTGGAGGAGCAGCTCAAGGTCACGTTGGCCCCCACGACGGGGCTGCCGTGCAGCTGGCAGGTGGGGGTGGCTGGTGGCACTGTGGGCACAGATGTTAGTCCTGAGGGACACCATGGGGAGCTCCAAGGGAGCCGGGGGGACTGGGGGAGCCTTACCCAGCACGGTGAGGTTGATGAGGCCGACGTTCTTGTGTATCCTGATGATGTCATCCACCACGTTGACAGTGCACATGTACTGACCCGAGTCTTGCTCCTGGGTGGCGTTGATGAACAGCGAGATGTTGTGGGTCTCGATGGGGTACAGGAACCCCACGCGGGACTTCAGATCTGTCTCCTCCACCTTCACCACCCCGCCTATGACTGACAGGATCTGCATAGGGGAAAAACCACATGCTTTTGCTTCCAGGTTGTGCTGCTGGAGAGAAAAGCGCCCCAAAATCCCAAATTTTGTAGAGCAGTGGTTGCTGCATAAGCCCCCTCCAGCCTTACCTCTGCTGCAGGCAGCTCCACACCACAGGCACAAATACCCCTGGCATGGGCACTATGAGCAACTGTCCCATCATGAGCATCTCCCCATCAGGAGCACCAAAAGTGGTGCCCCCATTGTCGACATTTTCCCATTGTAGGCACCATGGGCATTTTCCAAGGACATCTCCCTGCCATGGGTATCTCCCACCTTCCTACTGCAGGCACCCTGGGCATGACCCCAGTGTGGGCACCTCCCCATCATAGGCACCTCCCGACCATGAGGATCACAGTCATCTCGCCAGTGTAAGCATTTCCCACCATGGACACCACAAACACCTCCTGTACAGGCATCTCCCCATCTTGGATCTGTCCCCACTTCCCCGTCTTGGATCTCTCCCCGCTGTGGGCGCTACAAGCACCCCCCTACTGCAGGCACTGTGGGCATGACCTCATTGTGGGCATCTACACATCACCATGAGCACCCCCCATCAAGGGTACCCCCCCATGGTGGGCACCATGAGATTCCCCCATCATAGACACCACCCCATCACAGGCACTACAAGCAGCTCCCTGTGGGTTTGGGGATGGCACCATGGGTATGTCCCCACCATGGGCACCATGAGCATGTCCTCCGTGGTCATCTCCCCATGGTGGGTGCCATGAACTTCACCCCATCATGGGCCAACTCTCCACCATGGGCACCACAAGCATGCCCCCACTGTGGGAACCCCACACATCTCCCCATGGGCATGTCACCACCATGAGCATCTCCCATTTGTGGGCATATGCCCATCATGGGCACCATGTCCTTACCATGGACACATATCCATTGTGGGCCACCATGATGTTCCCCCCCTCATGGGCATTCACCCATTGTGGGCATCTTCCCTGCATGGGCACCATGAGTGCCATCCCATTGTGAGCATCATGGTGGGCACCATGAGCTTCCTTCCATCACGGCCACCTCATCATCATGGGCATCCTTCCACAATGGGCACTGTGGCCACTACTCCATGGTGGGCACCATAACCTTTCCCCCATCATGGGCACCACCAGCACCCCGTCCATGGTCACTGACCAGCTTGGTCCCCTCCATCTCCAGTCCTGCAGCCCCTGCCCTCTTCTCACCTGGAAGGGAGCAGGTTTCTTGTTCAGCATCCAGGTGATGTAGGGCTCTTGGTGGGAGTGGCTGGTGTACCAGACAGGCAGCACTGCCTGCTGCCCCTCCACGGAGAACACCAGGCTCGTCCCCACATGCACCTCCAGCACGGCCAAGGAGACACCTGCCCATGGGAGAGGGAAGAAACCGGGAAATGACTCAACCCCAGGTGCTACTTCTCCACAAAACCTCACTGACTGTGAGAAAAACCCCCATTCCCAAGACAAAAACAACAATCCCAGGTTATCACCAGGAAGCTGAGCCAAGAGAACATTTTGCCTCCTTCCCTGCCACAGGAAGGGCTTTCCTCCCGCTCCGGAGGATGCAGGACATTGCTGCTCCCTCCCACCCCAGCTTCCGCCCCACACTCAGTTGGG
Source organism: Geospiza fortis (assembly GCF_000277835.1). Taxonomy (NCBI): domain Eukaryota; kingdom Metazoa; phylum Chordata; class Aves; order Passeriformes; family Thraupidae; genus Geospiza; species Geospiza fortis. The sequence continues at coordinate 414,415 of NW_005054541.1, read as the reverse complement.
AATTCCTAAGGCACAAGTCACCCTTCCCAGGAGACAGCCAACTCCAGCAGGCAGACACCCCCCTTAGCTCAGTATTGGGGTTCTCCCAGCCTCCCAGGATGCTGCACCAGATCCCATGGGATTTATTTGTAGGGCTCCTCCATGTGCACACCCCAAGCCTTTCCCAGCATCCCAGTATCCCCCATTTTTGCTGCCAGCACTAAACTGGGATAATCCACGAGTGGCTTCCTCTGGTGCCCCATCTCATTTGACCCCAAATATCCCATCCCAACCCCCTGTCACCGTGTCCCCTGCATCCCAGCATCCCCCCAAGCCCCACTGGGAGGGATTGATGGGGTAAGGGTGGTACCACAGACCGGAGAGGGATGCTCAGCTCCTGAGGGAAGATCATTCCCCAGCTTTGCCCGTAAGGCTCAGCCAGAAAATTAATCAGCCCAGGCAAGGCTGAGTTAGTGCTGGGGCTGGTTTGTTTTTCCCAGGGGAACATCACCAGGCCCTGCATCCCAGCAGCTCCATCCCTGCATCCAGCATCGATCCGTGACCCCGGCTGGCCCTGCCCTGCCAGCGCCCCAGGGATGCCTCACATCGGGATGCAGGGGGGAAAGGATGATGCTGCCCCGTCATCCCAAACCCTCAGTTTGGGGGGAAAAACCCCTGGGTTTGAAGGATTTCGGGAGCTTTCAATAACCTCGCACTTTTCCCTAAGAGCTCAGGGGTTTTAATTGGATTTTTCCAGGGTGGGAAGTGGAAAACAAGGAGCTGGGGGGTATTTTTAGCCTCCTCCCGCATCCGTTCATCCCCCCTCCTGGCAAGGCATGGGTGCCATTTCCGGACGGAGCCTTCCAGCTCCAGGCAGGAAACTCTGCTCCGGCTGATAAGTCTCCTCAGGAATTAAAAAAAAAATAATTACATTTCCTTTCTCTGGTGAAAAACTGGGAGAAATAAGGCCCAGTCTGGTGAGGATGCGTAAAAATAGCTCACCCGGGCTAAGAACATGGAGGGTCTGGGGGGATGAGGAGATGCTGGAGGCGCCTGCAGGTCCCAAATAATTGATAATATTATTTATTAATTATATAAAGCTGTGGTATCAGATCCAATAGAGAGTATGGAAAAATAATGGTAATTATAGTGTATTTATATATAATTATACAGATAATTGTATTAAATTTAGAGAAAGTGGAAAGAAATACGGCATGGCGACTCATTAAATTGGAATTTCCAGAACAAAATAGATCATTGAGAACATATAATTTATAACAGTTATAAATACAGGTATATTTTTGTAAGAATAGGGATAATAGCAGGGATGTGAAAGTGATAATAGTGCTCAGAATAATGAGAGTAATGATCAAAGTGAGAATAATAATTATAAAAGTGGGAATAATAATGATGAAAGTTATATTAATAATGATAATAATAATGGTGATTATAATAATTATAACAATGATTGCAATACAATAATGATGACAGTCATAATAATTGTAATACTGATAATAATAGAAATAATAATAGAAATAATAATAGAAATATAATAATAATAATAATAATAATTTATACAGTTCATTATTTATGCAGATGGCACAGCCCCTAAACCTCCCTGCATTCCCAACAACTGGGGAAATCAAGATGTTTTCAGCCCAGATCCTCCATAATTATAAAAGTGTGTTAAATTGGGATGATCTAGAAGAAAATAGATTATATTCAATAATTGTATTGTAATTTCTATTAGAAATATTATAGATAACAGGTAATAGACCTGGTTGAAGAATTACAATTGTAATTTAATAAAAACAATTCTAACAGTTATAATAGTTACAAAAACAATTATAACAGTGATTATAATGATATTAGTAATAAAAGAGTGATAAGTATAATGATGATATTGATAATAATAAAAATATTAATAATATAGCTCATTAATTATGCAGATGGCATCGATAAACGACTCCACAGCTTCTACACCCCTGTGCATCCCAACAGCTGGGAAAATCCAGGGGTTTCATTCCACATCCTCCATCAGCATGGCTTTTTGGGCACCAAAAACGTGCTGGGCCAAAGGGTTCCTGGGGAAATCCAGGCTCCAGAGAGGGAAAAACGTTCTGGCACCAGCCAGAGGATTCCCATTGCACCCCAAGGCATTAACACAGCCCCGTGCGCCTCAAAGCTGCTCCCGGCTGCAAACCAGGGGGTGTTAACCCTGAAACCTAATGAGGAGCACGTTAATTATGGTAATTGTGCTCTGGGGCTGCAGCTCTGCTCTGTCATCCTCAAAACTCCTGTGGCAGCAGGAGATCCCAGCTCCATCATCTCCCCTCCAGCGTATCGGGGAGAGGGAGATGGATCCAGATCTGAAGGCTGCTCGCTCCCCAGAATCCCCTTTTTCTTGCAGAATTCGCCCAAATTCCCCATCTCAGACAGATGTGACCCTAAAAAAGGCTGGTGGGGCTGGGTTGGAGCTGCAGGCACGGGACGAACCCCCTGGCACAGCTCTGGCTTTGGCCACCTCGACGCTCCAAATCCTCTAATGCTTTAACCAGATCGAAAAAATTAAGCTGCTCGTGGTGCTCATACTCATCCAGGGGGGCCTGGGGCCCTCAGCCCCTCCCGCTGCTCTTTGGGCTCAAAACCTGGATTTTTATCCATCTGCCCTGAGCTAAACACCTGCCCGGGTGTTTTCCCCCCGCCCCAGCCCATCTGCTGGGATTTTTTTTTGCATATGGAAGAACAGAATAGACTTAAATTTACCTTTAAAAATAGCTATAATTTTTTTTTTCCTATGGAATAAATGTCTTACAGTTTAGCATTCTAAAATACTTAAAATTTTCCCGTGACAAAAAATTTTAAAACAGCTTTAAATTTCCCTTTGAATTTATTCCCTATGGAAAAAATAATCACCTTTAAATCCCTGCAATCTTAACATTAATCCCTGCTGATATCAATCACCCTATCCTCATCTAAAATTGCATTCTTTCACCCCCAAATAAAAGCTGTTTCCTGGTTCTGGCACAGCCTGAACCCCCAAAAAAGCAAACTCCCCCTGCAGCCCCCTCCCCAAGTCTCTAACCCATGAACTGCAGGGGAATTAAATCCCGGAGGCGGTTGGGGTTTGATGACCCCAGTTGATAGGATTAAGGCGCTGGAGTCATGTGAAACCCAGACCCAAATTAAATCCCAAAAGACCAAGCTTGGGATTTAAAATACACAGCGGGAATCTGGCCGGAAAAGGGACCCTTGAAAAAGCTTGGAAAAAGGTCAAGGAGCATCTCAGCACTGCAACGCAGCCTTCCCTTTTTAAAAAATTATTTTTGGGGAATTTTTTTTCCTTTTCTTCCCTTAACTTTGACTATTTATAAACGGGCAGATAGGAGATGCCGGGCTGTGCAGCAGTGTCCCTTGGGAAAATCCACAGCAGCATTTCTCACGACCCCGGGGGCAGGGGGGGGGCAGAAAGTGCCCTATCCTCCAGAGAGACCAAATTTGGGGAAAAAAAATTAAATAATGCAATAATCATATGTGACTTTGCTATAGATGGAAACGTGCTTCACCCCTGGTGCGGGAGGGAGAGGCGGAGATGGGATGGGATGGGATGGGCAGGGGATGAGGTTGGGATGGGATTGAGGAAAGGATTGGGTTGAGATTGGGGATGGGATGGGAGAGGGACTGGGAAGAAAACAGGGATGGCAAACATCTCTAATTTTGCTTTTCCCCATCACAATCTCTTGAGGATCCCACGGGATGAGGAAGGATTGCTTGAAAGCAAAACTAAAGGAAAAACACACATTTGGGGTTCAAAAGGGTCTTTTTGCTGCATTTTTGAGCTATCAGTGCCCGTGATGTCACATCCCAGAGCTCAAGCGCGATTTTTTTGGTGGGAATCCGTCAAGATTCCATGCAAAAAACGCCATCGGGATGCGGCAAAGGAGCGCCCTGGTGGGATTTAAGGGCTGAGTGACCCCCATGCCTCATACAAACATGCTTTAATTAACTTTTATCAAGGAAGAAAACCTTCAAGGAGGAACAAGTGGCGGCTCCAGGACCCCCACCCACTGCTCTGCTGGAAGGAAATGCTGCTGCCATTGTTTTTGGGGCCGTTTCCTTTCTCCAAAGGCCTCTCCTTCGCTGGGAACGCCAAAGGATGTTTTCTTTTGGAGCAACTGTGGCAAGTTCCAAAAAGACTCAAATAGGGTGGGAAATTAGGGGTGGAAGAAGGGAAAAACCCATGGACAGAGAAGCATTGAGATCCCTCACCTCAAAACCAGCTGGGATGGCTGTGCAGCACCAGTAAACAAGGGAAAACAAGCGGATTTTTTCCTACCCAGCGCCACACAGGGAGGTGAACTGTGGACTCTCACTTTGGAGTCCCTGGTGTGTCCCCATAATGGGGTACATCGGGTCTGAGGGTGCTGGAAGTGGCTGTTTGGCAGCTCCAAGGTACAAATGGCTTTTCCCAGAAAGATTCAGATTTTCTCCACTCCGGGCACTCCTAAAAGGGGAGGGGGGTGGATCCCTCCCCCCTTTCCCCCCCAGCCTGCCTGCTGGGGTGGGGGACTGGGGGCACAGAGACAGGTGGGTGCTGTGACCCCCGCCCCTGGTACCCCATGGTCCATGGATTTAGGGTGGTCCTTCCCGGTGCCACCCTAAAGCTTCCCAGCTCCTGCCCGCCGGTGCCGGGCTCCCGGGCGTCTTGCCCGGCGCCTCCGGCTGCTCCCACACCGTGCCCTGGGTATCTCCGGGTCCTGCCCGATGCCCTCCCAAACGCTCTCTCTCGTGCTGCCCGCTTCATCCCGCTTTTCCCGTGTCCCGCCGGGCGCACC
>NW_005054541.1:385665-409358 GCF_000277835.1 Geospiza fortis | reverse complement strand
CCCACAGCGCGCAGTTATTAATTAGTTACGTGGGTTATTATTAGTTATATTAGGGTTAAGGGGGGGGTTCAGTGCGGCACCGCAATGTCAAATGTCATCCCCCCAGGGGGAGCACAGGGACCCCAAACCCGCCCCATTCTCATCCCTCCCACGCCAGTAGGGTGGAACATCCCGTTCTGCATCCCTCACACTCATCCAACAGCCCCCCGCCCTTCAGATAAACGCATCGATCCTGAAAAATAAACAATATCCAAAAAAAGGGCAATTCTGAGTACCTGGTTCTCGGGAGCCTCGGGTGGATCCTGCCCGGCTCAGCCAGGGTTATCCCGGTCCTCGATCAGAGCAGGGTCAGACCTCGAAGCCCCAGCAGAGATTAGACACTGGAGGAGGAGGAGGCGGTGGGGGCAGAATTAATCCCTCCTCGCCCTCGCCGCCCCCCCGTAAATCCAGCCTGGCCTCCAGCACTGCAGGATCCCGGGAGCAAGGAGGCTTTGGGGGATCGACCTGGCTTGATCCCACCAGGACCCCAGCTCTCCCTGACAGCATCCTCACCCTCTGCTACACCTGAGGCTTCCAAGAGGCAGCAGCTTTGGGGCAACTCACCTCGTTCTCCCTCTAGCTGAAGGCTGGGAACGGGGAGGGAGCGTTGGTGACCCACTGGTGACCTGCTCCCCTTCCTCACTCCACATCTCAGGGCTCAAAGGTGATGCCAACTTCCAGATGGGCACTGATCCTCACTTCTTTCAAGGATTCCGGGAACCTCTGCAGGGAAAGCAAACCGGCTCTGGCCGTGCTCACCCCTGATTAAAAAAATCAGCAACTCCTCCAACAACAACCCCAGGAGCAAAGCCCTGATGGGAAAATCCTTAGGGAGGAGCTCGGCACCTCCCCAGACTGCCCCAGAGAAGGAGAAGGATGTGTGGAAGGCTCTGTACGTGTTTGTTTGATTTTATTAGGACCGACACATTCATCGTATGTCACAACGTCACCGATGGATGAGCTCCAGGAAATAAAACCCACCGGCCCCGGCGGCGGCGCGGGGCTGGAGCAGGAACACGCTGAAAAGGCATAAATGCGTCCTCCCCCTTGTATCCATAAGCAATGGGTCAACAACAAAACAAATAAAAATAATCATTGTTTTTTCCCAGCTGCCAAGTTGTTCTCACAGAGAGTTTTGGAACTCGATTGAAAGAAAAAAAAAAAAAAGGAAAAAAGGAAACGGAAAGGAGAAGAAGAAAAGACAAAAAAAGGGTGAAAAGTGAAAATAGAAATAATAAAAAAAAAACAAAATTAAAAGAAGCAAAAGAAGAAAAAAAAAGGAAAGGAAAGTGATAAAGAAATTAAATTTAAAAAAACAAACAAAAATGGCAAGATAAAAAGAAGATAAAAAAGAAAAAAGAGGAATAGAGAAAAAAGAAAAAGAAGAGAAAAAGGAGAAAAATAAGAGAAAAAAGAGTGATTAAAAAAAGACAGTAAAGAGAAAAATAGGGAAAAATTGATGAGGAAAAAAAATAAAGAAAAAATAAAAAAGCCAGGAATTATTTTAATGTTATAAAAATAAAATAAAATAAAATAAAATAAAAGCAGATATGGCAACGCTACTAAGGATGTGGAATACGTCACGGAACCCAAAGTCTTCGCAGGCAACACTGTTTGGAGAGAGGAGAACACTCGATGGTGAAAAAAGTGAAGTTCTAAATTATATACAAGATATCTAAGGGTGGCTTTGAAAAACAGTCCCCGGGCCGGGAGTTGGGGTTTCCCTTGCCGTTATCTATTGCTTACTGAGTCAGATCCAGAGTAACACTTAGAGACGGATGCATCCAAATGAGACACCGTGGAATAAAGGAAAGACCAACCCCTCAGTTGCGGTATGAAAACGCCGTGTGCACTGTCCCATGTGGAATGTACCGAGGGCCGTCCCGCGGGCCGGGCGCTGCTCCCGGCCCCGCAGCCGGGCCCGGCGGGAGGGGAGCGCCCGCGGCCCCACGGCGCTGCCAGGCGGAAAAGTCCCCGTGCCCCGGTGGGAACGGACAGGATCCGAGTGAGATGGAAAACGGGGCGCAAAGCCCTGATCCTTATGAAGGACGAGACTCAGTTGTTGAATTTTAAGGGGTACCCGATGGCTTTTTCCAGGCACTCTACCAAAGAGCCAGCAGACAGAAAATCCCTCTCCACTTCCACAAATTTGATGTAGATGGATTTGGGTGAGACACCGGGCTCTACGACGCAGTTCTGAGATAAAAAGGCGTTGATCCCGACCCAATCTTTGCTGAAGGTTTTGGTGTTTGCCTGGAAGTGTAAAAACAGGCACTGCTGGAGAGTCCGGACCTCAGCGATGCCGAGGTAACAATAGATAATCCGGGCAGATTCCATATCCACCCGGAGGGAGGCCTGTGGGGAGGGCACCTCGAGCTCCCCTGGAGTCTCATTGCCGGGGTCGGGTGCCCGGTGCTCAGCCAGAGGGGAGGGGAGCTTCTCGTGGCACTCCTCATACCCAATGGCGTACAGGCCAGGGCTTTTTGGGATCCCTCCTGGTAATAAATACTGCACCACGTTCCCTCCAGTGGGCTTGGAGTGAGCGATGGGAATCCAGTCGATCTCCATGTGCAGCTCCAAGCATCTGGCTTCGCTGATGGTGATCTCCAGGAATTTGTAATAAACATTTTTCCAGTTCATTTTCTGTACTCGGGTCATGATCACCCGACCCTCCGGTTTTTCCGAGTTGAAATATTCCCGGAGCCGCTTGCCCAGGGGCACCTGGGAGCTGATCTCTGCGTAGTGGTAACGGATATCCTCCTTCCAGCGGGTGTTGTACCCAATGCCAAAAATGGCCAGTTTGTTAGAAAGGTGGAGCCTGGAGAAGTCCGTCCAGCTCTGAAACAGCTCCCACTTCAACTGGACCGACTCCAAGATTTGCATAATGTTCTGCATGACGTCACGCTTCCTGGAAATTAAGAAACAGGGAAAGAAGGATAAAGGCATCAGAGCTGAAAGCTTTCCCAGGGAATGCACCAACATTCAGAAAATATTAATCCCCATCAGCTTTCTTGCCTGACTTTTTTTTTACTACTACATTTCTGGGGCAGTTTATAGGTTGTAAACATTGTCCTGATGGGAGAATTTTAAATTAATCTTGACAAAACAAAAACAAACCCAACCCCAACTCCTCCTGATATCAAAGCATCTCCAAGAAAGCATCTATCTGGCACTGCTGAATAAACACACACTTAACTACTGGGTCATGCCTTACAATCCTGGGCTTCTGTTGGCACATGGTTCATGAGCTGCATCCCAAACTCACAACTGCCACTCAAAACACTTCTGCCTCGTTGTTATCCTCAAATTAATGCCAGCAAATGGGACTGTAATTGTAAAAACCCCAATGGGAGCATGAAGCCACTCCCAAGGGCTCTGTCTCAGTACTGGGGTAGAAGCACAGCCCAAGGGACCAAACCCCTGGAGCAGAAGAGGCTTCCACATACACCCCAGATGCTGTGGGATGGACAGTGGCAATCCCTCCAGACAGCCAATTAAGAAATCCCCACACTCCCAAAAATGTGTTTTCACTCCCAGCAGCAAGGTTTCAGAGAAGGGTTTACATCAGGAGAGAACATCTGTGTGCACCTGCAGCGAGCTGGAACAGCTTCCTCCAGGATAAACGAGACCATTAGGGTGTAATTAGCTGGTAGGGAGAACTCCTAATTTGGGAAGTTATTGTCCTATAATCAAAGCTGTAGAAGATAATGCAACTCGTTTGCTAACAGAGAAACCTCTTTGCTCCAACAAATGGGATGTAAAAGATCTTTCCATGCAACTCTCCTTCCTTTATTCATTGTGCCACATCTGGAAAGCTGAACTGTGGAGGCCACTGCACTTCCAGGAGGATTTTTTTCCCTTCCACATCCCACCAGGAGGATATACTGTACCAGGTGACACAGGTCTTGTGCAGGGCACACACAATTTCCCTGCTCCTGCAGGTTCCTCAAGATCACTTGAACTCCCTAAAACCAGCCCTTCCCAACAGCTTCCCAATGGAGTCCAGCATCAGACTGGTGAGGGACATGAAGCCTCTAAGAGCAGATAAAACACCCCACAACCAAGGCTGACTGTGGCAGATGCATTACTGCCCAATAAATCCCTATGGTCTTTTTCCATCATAATGTGTGTAAGGGTTCAAAGAAAACTGGACTGGGAGCTGCAGAGCTATCCTGTGGGGCTGGAGAGGCCCCACTTTAGAGCTTTTCATCCCAAAATACCTTTTACTGGTCTAACTACAAGGCACATGATTCTGGCAAGGTTCTCCAACTGCTGGGTGTCCTGCAGGTGATGGAGGCCTCTGGGCTCAGGACACAGAGCTCTGGTTTGACATCTGATGGTTGGTGCACACCACCTGCAAACCTCACCTGTGCTGTCCAAGCCCCCCTGAGCATTTCTGAGCATCCAGGTTGGGACAGCTCCCTCCTCACAGTGACACCAGCACCACATCCATCACCACCTCATCAACCTCACCTGCCTTGTAGCACCAACCATGTCAGAAGTTCCCTGAAAAGACCTTCAAAGGCATTTTGGGAAGTACATTTCCACCACAACTGAAGTGCAACTGAGTTTCTAAAGCACTGAGGAGGAACAGGCTGGACAAGCAGAGCCCTGTCTGTGCCAGGGGTTCTTAAAAAGATTGATTCCATCAGCACTGAAGTTCTGTTTCTTACTGCAAGTTATTCCTGAGTCAGTTCCACTACCCAGCAGCGACAGAGAGAAATCTCAGACAAGAAGAATGCGTGTTTACCCCAAATCCATTTCCATTTACTCAAACACTGTGGCAAAACTCATTTAAAGCTTCCCTGATGCTTTGCCCTGCTTGGAAAATATCTTTTTGAGGCTTTTGGAAGTGCAAGTTTACCTTCTGGGCACAAGGGGGTAGGACAGCCAAGGGGACAGGGCAGTGCTGGAGCACACCTCGGTGTCTCAGCACCGGCACACACACTCCACTCCTGACAGCAGCTGAGCTCCAGTTATTCCCTTCCCAAGGCAAAGACAGGAGAGCACAGCGTGGGCAGGTTTTCATTCAACAGCTGAGGAGCAGAGTGAGGAATGAAAGCAAAGCCCCCACCTTTATTAAGTGCACTATAAATATTCTGCTTGGTTTAGCTCGGCACAACCCAGACCCGAGCTGGGCTGCATTAGTCACTGCAACTGCTCCTGCACGAATGGGAATCACTGCATGGGAGCAGAGCTTCAGCAGCAGACTGAGAAGGGCTTTCCACAAGGAACCCACTGCTTCCAGCAGAGGAGAACAGGGGAAAAATGAATTTTAAGGAGTTTTGCTATTCAGGTTTAGCATCTTCTCGCTTTTGGCAGGACCCGACTTGGCTGAGCTTTGCATTCCCAGGCTGTATCCAGGATCTTGACAACTTAGCCAAGCAAAGGTACCATCAGCAGTAAAATTACTATTATTTCATTACTTATTAATTTCAAATGTAATTTTCATTCATTCAACAATTTAAAATTATTTATTAAACATGGACTTTTGTATTTGCTTTATTTTTATTGTTAATATGATTCATTTTTCAGGAGGACAGTGAGAGCTGAGCAGAGGGTTTAACCTGTTGTGGGTCTCAGGACAATCTCACTTTTCAGCTGCAGAAGGTGCCCTAGAGCTGGATTTTCCCTCATCATCAAACCATCACCTCCCTGCTGGAGTCTGGGACCTGCATTTCTTCCTCCTTGGAAGCTTTTGCAATTCAAATGAGGAAAGACTTGAGACAAGAGTAGGCGCAAATTTGTTCTAAGGCAGACTTCAAAGGGCCCAGAACAGCTGCTTGCAGTGAAGATCCACAAGCTTTCTCTAGTTCATCTTCCCAAAACCAGCAGAGAATCAAACCACTTCTCACAGTCTCTAAGTAGTATTGCACTTTTCAAAACAGTTGATTTGGAGACAACAGCCAAGGGCAGGCAACAGCAGAGCTGACATGGGGAAGGAGCATCCTGATGGAGGATGGGACATGGACACAGGTTACCTACTGCCCTTTGCTTCCCACACTGTCAAAAACAAACTGAAACGTGGGAAGCCCCTGTGTGTCACAGACTCAGAACACTTTGGCCTGCAAGGGACCTAAAAAAGCTCATCTCATTCCCATCCCTGCCACAGACAGGGACACCTTCCACCATCCCAGGTTGATCCAAGCCCTGTCCAGCCTGGCCTTGGACACTTCCAGGGATCCAGCGCCTCCCCACCCTCAGAGGGAGGAATTCTTTCCCAATATCCCATCTAACCCTCTGGCAGTGGAAGCCATTCCCTGGCTCCTGTCCCTCCATCCCTTGTCCCCAGTCTCTCTCCAGCTCTCCTGGAGCCCCTTTAGGCACTGGCAGGGGCTCTGGTCTTTGCAGCACCTTTACCATGTCCCCCTAGAGGAGCCCATGGCTCTCTCTGTGTCACTTGGGGGCACAGTGCCTGAGTGGGGACAGCTGTGCTGTCCCACATTGTTGGGAAGGTCAGAGGAGATGGGATATCTGCCCTCTGACACCCAGGCAGGTTGTACACGTGCTGTAACTAAAAGCTATCCATAGGATGTCCACCAAATCCCTAAAGCTACAATTGGCCTTTTTTCCTCCCAGATTTATAACTCGCCTTTCCCCAACCCTTTCAGTGTTTTGGGGCTCTGTTACACCTTATCTTCATCCAGCCCTCCTTCACCCAACCATATTTATTAATTGGTACTTGGGGAACCTGGTCCAGACATTCCCTATCCCTTGCTTTCTCCTTTGCTCACATCCATTCCCGTGCCCACAGCACTTGGCTACATGGGCTGATGGCAAAAAACTTCCTGTTATGAGACAAGCAAACTGCACCAACATGAACCCAGCACTGCCCAGGGCAGGGAGTTCCCACAGCCATTGCTGGGCTGGGTCCTTGGGGATCTGAGGAGAGAACGAGACACCACTGGTGGGGTTTGAACAGCTCTTGGCTCTCACACAGACCTGCACTGGCACCTGCAGCAACGTGCTCGCCTTCCCTGAGCTCCTGCTCCATGACTGAGGGACAGCCTGGGATCCAGAGGGATCGGGACAAGCTCAGTCAGTGGCCTTGGGGAATCTCATGAGGTTCAACGAGGCCAAGGGCAGGTGCTGCACCTGGGCCAGGGCAACCCCCAGGCTCAATCCAGGCTGGGGATGAAGGGATGGAGAGCAGCTCTGGGAGAAGCCCTTGGGGTGCAGGTGGGGGAGAGCTGGACAGGCCCTGGCCCAGAACCCCCCTGTGCTGGGCTGATCCCCAGCCTGGGCAGCAGGGCAGGGGGGATTCTGCCCCTCTGCCCCCCAGGTGAGACCCCACCTGCAGAGCTGCCTCCAGCTCGGGGGTCCCAGCACAGGAAGGAGCTGGAGCTGCTGGAGGGGTTCACCTGGAGAGGCTCTGGGGAAAGCTGGGGAGGGACTCGGGACAGTGGATGGAGTGACAGGACAAGGGGTGTGCCTTCCCACTGCCAGAGGGCAGGGATGGATGGGATATTGGGAATTACAGGGCTTGGAGCAACCTGGGATAGTGGGAGGTGTCCCTGCCATGGCAGAGGGTTGGAATGAGATGAGCTTTAAGGTTTGTTCCAACTCAAACCAATCTAGAATTCTGTTTCTCTATGTCCAAAAGCACACCACAAGTTTCACCAGGATTGGAATGATTTCTGGAAACAATTTCTGCTGAAAATCTGCCCTTGACCAAGAAGGCAGATGAACCCAACTTTGAAGTAGGCTATCTGCATTTCAAAATGCCGTGCAAGGAGGTGGAAGAGTTTGACAACTATTTATCTACCCCGGCTTTTAGATGAAATTTTATTTTTTTAAGATAATAAATAAATACCCAGCTAATCTTTGTATCAGCTGTGCATCTTCTGACTGCTTTTAACCTACTGAGTCAGAGTTTACAAGTTCCTTCTCCTCACAGACAAGGGGAAAAGCAGCTTTTAGCAAATCTGTGCATTGGAAAATGCTCTGTGCTTCCACTCTGCACGTAGGATGAGTTTATCACTGGCTTCACAAAATGCCCCAGAGTTCAGAGACTCCACTGCATTTTAGAGGGAATTCGTGGGGAAAAATGAACATAAAACTTTAAAAGGTCTCATTTACCAAAATCTAATTCAGCTGTTCATGCACACATTAAAACTTGGAAGAGAAGATTCATGTGGTCCAAGCCTTCGCCTCAGAAAATTCAGGATTATTTGCTACAGAGTTCCTTAAAGGTAAAATTATTCCAGAACAGCACGAAGAAACTGTTCAAAGTGGCAGTAACAAAGTTTTTACTGAAAAAAGCTATTTTTCTCCAGGTTGTCCCTGAGTTGTTAAAATGAATTTGCTCCATGTGAAGGAAAAAAAGTCACCTTTGGCTATGTGAATATCCACCTGAAGTGAGGGGTCTGATGAAGCCACACCACTGCCATGGAAGCTTCTTGTTAATCATTTTTCTTTTAAAATTATTTTTCTTTCCTTAAGTTATTTTATTTTACATTTATTTCTTTTTACTTATTTATATTTATGTTACATTTTTTAGAGAATTTTATTTTTCACTGAGTTACAGTACAAAGCCTCTGTTCTATATGGCTCACTAGGGATGTTCTGTTGCTGTTCCCAGTGCTGGTGACCTCCTACCCTACAGCAGCTGATTTTCTACCGTGGAAAATCCCAGTAACACTAAAACCCACTGGTGTGGGAGTTCCTGTGGGGAACCCCAAAGGATCAGTGAGCCTGGGCTCACTCCCAGTGCAGACAGACCCACAACCACCCCTAAAGGCTGGCAGAAAGCTGCCCTGGACAGAGTAAATACAGCACAATTCCTTTCATTTTTGGGAATGCTCTGTGTTATTGTTGGAGAGGCAAGGGAGAGTCGCATGCTCAAAGCATTCAAAAGGCTCCAGTGTCTGCTAGATTAAACCCAGCCAAAAGGTTACCAGTAAGGTCTGGAAAGTTATAAAAATGAAAGTCAGAGACTCCCAAGCTTTGGCATGCTTTCCCACCACAGAAGGGAGCTCTTCTTGTGGATTCTATCCATGGTTTCAGTCCTCACATCCATGTAGTAAGTCTCGTTTTGTTTGCTGAATGGCAAAGCCGAGGAGAAACAGAGTTGTGAAGCTTTTCAGCTGTTCTGAGGTAATGGGAATAATGCATAAAGCAGATTCAACTGTATGAATAGTCTTCCACAATGTATTTATAATTATAAACAGAAGTTTCAAATATCCTCCCCTCCTGCACATTATCCCCAGGGAAATACATTCCAGGGTAAAACATTCATAAATTACTTACTGCGTGTCTTCTGAAGATTCCTGTTTTATCTTTAATGTTCTTTTCGTGGTAGGCATTTCATCTGAAAGGTAAAATTCCAAGACATAATTAGATTTAAAATAATGTTCTTAGGGCTTTTTTTTTTTAAGAGCTTGAAATTAAATAAAAAATAAATCTGAGTTCCTAAGCCAGGCAGTCTGCTGGAGTTCTGCATGAGACAGCTCCAGTTCCTACACCCTCTGTAATTGATTGAGTTTTTCTTTAACTTGGAAGAGATATGGTCATTTAAGATCTGAATCTCTCTCAAAACCTTTCATGGACAAGGCTCCAGTCCCATCTATTAAATCACACATTGACAGAATTGCAAACTACATTGTTTCAAGGAAAAAAATAAGTAAAAGCAATTCTGCTTCTAATGGCACATTTCAAGAGGAAGCAGCAGCAGAACTGCATCTGTGTTCAATTCAGACCTTGTGTGCCAAGTGCTTTGCTCACAACTTCTGAGCGTGAAGGGCACCGTCAGCCCGAGCTCACGCAAATGTCCCCGAAATTGGTGACAAACCAGGAGATCCCAGCTTGACTCACCACAACAAGCCACACCAGACAGAATTAGCCATCATTTACATACGTTTTGTAACGTTTTCTTCTCCCCACTGTTTCTCTCCCACATGTTTCTGACTTTTAAATCCCCCAGGGAAGGAGTCTGAGGAACTGGAATGTGGTTAACAGCCAACTTGCAAATTTTAACATTAAACTGCGATCTCAGGCTCTTCCAAAGCATCCTGACTCACCAGTCCCCCAAACACAGATGTGTACAGATACCCAACTGCATCTCCTCTCCCTCTTTCATCCCATAAATGGGGAAAAAAAGCCTTTATACAATTCACCTCCTTCACCTGCATCCTCAGTGGATCTGATCACCTTAAAGCTCCTGCTGTGAAAGAAACCCCGCTCAGGCAAGGGAGGAACACACACCCATAAGAGGAGTAACTTGAGAGAAATGTGCCTCAAGAAACCCACTTCTTCCCAGAACTGCTCAGATTGGAGTGTGCTTTCTATCAGGGATGTGGTACCCTGATCTGTTTAACAAAGTTCAAAAAGCCATGAGCAACAATTAAACCTCCAAGTTAATTTAAAAATTGACTTTTAGGCAGAGACAGCAAAAAATCAGGCGAGAAAAGCACATGGACGAGTTTGGTTTAGGTCTCAAACAACAAGCGTGAGCTTGCTTGTTATTTTTTCATTTAAAAGAGGCCACACCTCTAGATATAGATATATGGACATGTTTAATACCAGTATATCAAGGTAAATAAGAAAGAGCAACATTTTTTACAGTTGTTGGTGTTACCAGCAGCAGGCTGAAGCCCTGTTCACAATTTAAGCAAATGATGTTTGAATGGTAACACCCAGGTCCCACTGGGAGGGAAAATATCTCCTGAATCCCAAGAGGGAAAGTAAAACTGGGAGTGAAAGGACAGGCAGAGAAGGTGTCACCCCTGCTGTTTCTGGGCTAACAGCCCTTCTTTCCTCCAGTCCTGATCCATGGTTTGCTTTTGATTAAGTGAGGAATTTCTGTCCCTTTTCTCCCCAAGGACATGTTTGGCACTGTGTGTCACAGACATCTGTTATGAAAAATCCTTTCCTTAGGATTTTTTCTCCTGAGAAGCTGAGAGGCCTCAGAAACAAAATGTAAACAATGGTTATCTGCTGCTGTGGAATGCAACAGGTGCATCTGTGATTGGTCCATGTTGGTTGTTTCTAATTAATGGCCAATCACAGTCCAGCTGTCTGGACTGTCTCAGTCAGTCACAAGCCTCTGTTATCATTCTTTTTCTCTTCTTAGCTAGCCTTCTGATGAAATCCTTTCTTCTATTCTTTTAGTATAGTTTTAATATAATATATATCATAAACTAATAAATCAAGCCTTCTGAAACATGGAGTCTGATCCTCGTCTCTTCTCTCATCCTGAGACCCCTGCAATCACTGTCACACACCATGAGCACATTCTGTCCCAGAGGTGAAAGCTGGTACAGAGATGGGTGTGTGCCACATCCCCAGGAGCACAGGTGAGGCCCAGGAAGGGAGATGTGCCAAGATGGGACTTCTTACCCAGCTCCTGCTCGCCGGTCTGGTAGCAGTGAAGATCCTGACTGTGGTTTCCCCAGTCCTCCTGCGAGTATTCCTCCATGGTGCTGCCGTCCGACTCCAGCTCCTGGTACAGACCACTGCTGTTGATGAGGACAGGCTGGCAGGGCTGGGAGTCCCATCCTCCCTGCCCAAACACCTGCTCCAGCTGTTCAAAGGTGTAGCTGCTTTTCCTCTTGCCAACGCCGTGCTCCTTGACGCGGCTGTAGCACCTGCGGAGGGTCTGAGAGAGAGAAGCAGCTCAGTCAGGGCTGTGGGGCTGGACGAGCACACAGGCACTCACACACAGTCACACAGGCAGAGTTGAGGGCTTTGGGGGTTATTTCTGTTGGTCATATTTGCCCCACGTTCATAAGCAATGCTCCCAAATTAATCTACACCCACCAGGAAGCATCATATACATCCAACATTCCCGCTTAGCGTAAACATCCATGACACAGGACAAGTTGTGTAGCAGCTACAGATTCCTCAGATTTAACTTGGGTAATTTATTCTCTTTCTCACTTAAAAAAAAAATCCCTGGATCTCCTATGGATGCAGGGAAAAAATAAAATAAAAATACCAAGAGCCCCCCAGTCAGAGACACCAATCAGCCAGGAAAATGCACACCTACTACAAGGAGGAGAAAGCAGAGCTGGTGTTGTGCCCACAGCGTGGAGAGGGGAAAGCAGGGAGGAGAGAGAAAGGAAAACAGAAAGATTTCCCCCAAAAGCAAAGACAGTCCAACCTTCCTTACTCTGGTAAGAAGACACAAGGTACAAAATGGATATGCCTAAGCTATTCAGCTAGGAAAATATTTATTACTTACATATTTTTGCATTCCTTACTAACTCACTCTGTCTCTTGTGAAGCTGCTGAAATTTAAAAGAGGTCAAATCAATAATGCTCCCAGTTCCCAGACTTTGATATCAAGCATCAAGTAAGTAACAGCACTGAGGTGGCTTGGTAAGAGCAGTCTCTCAAACAGAGCTGGGGCAGAACCTCCCACACAGGTGCCAAAGCCTCACCCAGTTCTGGTGATCCCTTTGACATCCCACATCAAGGGCTGAGCCACTTCACTGCTCCTGGATAAGCCTATGGTTCCATCCATGTTTTCCCTCTAATCTGGAGCAAAAGACAACAACTAAAAAAACTAAAACTTTCTATACAACCCTCAGTGTGGTTTTAATTCTACCACTGCTGTGATTTTGAAAGACAATTATATGCCCCAGGTTTTCTGGGTCTTTGGTATTTTTTCAGATTGGTAAACTGCTAGAGAACATTAACTTTTTAAAAAATTTAATTTATCAGATTTCTGAGGTTCTAACTTGAATGGTAAAGCTGTCTCCAGAAATCAAGAGAGGCATTAATTTGGGAAGGACTAGTCCTGCTCCCTTGCTTTCTGCAGGAGGACTGTAATGGACACATCATTACAAAAACTATTTGGTTTTTTTCCCCCCAAAGAAAGGAACTTTTAAAACTCCAGAAAGCTGGAACCTACCTAATGCTCCTCATACACTGGTTTAACAGCATCAGCAGCAAAGGGATACATTTCTAACCAGTTTCCTCCTGAGATTCAGAGCCCTGGGGGCAGAAGCAAAACCGCTAAGCAGCAAGTCAGTATTACCCTGCTGTTTTAAACAAAAACACACGAAAACAAGACAAAATAAAAAATAACCCATATAAACACACAGGCAACAACAGGCATGAGTTATTCCACGGTTTAAGGTGGAACCCTTCCCACTTTTGCCATGACTACCTCAGGAAAAACAGGCAGATCCTCTTTGGATGGAGACCAGCACATTTTAACTTTCTGCCTGTGAGCAGGGTGGAAAACAACCTGCTGTGGCAACCTAGCACCAAAACCCAGCCTAGAAACCTGTTGGTATTTGCTGGTGCAAAGAGGGCTCCCTCAGGCTGGGGTATAGATACATCTGGTTGTTAGAACTCAGCTTTCTCACTCCAGTTTCTCTCATTTTAGCTCAAATCTCACTGACCAGTAAGGGCAAAGTCATTTCACTCCCATACTCTAAAATCCACCCAAGTTAGATTTTTTAAAATTTATTTCCCAGGCCCCAGTTCTTGTACCTGTGCCAGCTTATCCCTAGGAGTTAAACATGGATTTAGAGCCTCCAGCTGAATTTATTAGCAGCCTTCAAGTGAAAGAAACTGTTTCCAAAGCATCCCTACGCTTGGCCAAGCCCTCTGGGAATGCCCCACACCCTCAGCCACTCTATTTTCACACCCTATTTTCAGCATGTGCTTCAAACATCTCTCCCCACCAATGGGGTTATGGAGGATCCCACAGTAGGTTGTAGCCTAGTAGTAATTAATTATTTCAGTCAGGCTGCAATCTGGCTTATTTTACTATCAAAATAATTGAGCAGCAAGTCAATGCAGACAAGTAGAAAAACTAAAGGGAGCAACACAGGAAGGGGGATGAAAATAAATGAGCAATAGTGTGACTGCTCATTACTCTTAAAGGTGAAGATACTTTTGGGGGTACTGCCCAGATGCTCACCTGGCTGTGTTACCTCTGCTTCTGCAAGCAAATAACCTAAAATTTGAGGGAAATAATCTCAAATATAGGGATTTCCAAAGCACCAAAGGGCCTGTGGCTAAGCAGCTGGTGGCTCCTTGGTCTGGTGTGCTGGAGAACCAAGATTCCTGCTAGCTCTTTCTTCTTGGAGGCTCTCCCCAGTCTCTCCAACAGGCAGCCCCTACAAATTCTCCTGATGTTCCCTCCAAACACCACAGGTCAGCTTTGCTTCATGTAAGTCCACAGGCTTCTCTTCTTCAGAGAGCTTGGTAAGACCTAAATAATTGCTCCAGACCTCAGGAAACCTGGACATTTTATAATCCTCAGCCTTTCTCTCACCATTTTACTCTGCTCTCCAAGATCTAAGATCTGTTTTTTCTTACGCACCTCCTCTACTCCTCCCGGTGTCCAGCTCAACTCCTGCTCCGTGGTTCCTGAAGTGCACATACACAGATTGATACAGATACAGAAAGCAGGAAATTTAGGACAAGTAACTGAAAACAGACCTGATCACTGCCCAGTGACTGCTCAGACTGGAAGAGACCGAGGCTTTTGCTTATTGTTCTGCAACACTGCCTGCAACACGAACACACATTATCCCCACTTAATTTATAATCAGGAAAACCAAAGGAGGAGACAGTCACAAAGCTCATTGTGGATTTTCTCACCATTTCTAACTCACGAGTCCTCATCTCTACAAGTGAAGCCACCGAAGAACCTGGAGCTCTGCAGGAACTGCAGGATGAGGATGAGAAAAACCTTTAGGAAGGCTGCAGACATGGTCCTCCTCCCAGCAAAAAAATAAGATGAGGGAGGACCAGACCACAGCAAGCTTTTTATATAAAACCTGAGGTCGTCCAACATGGAATTCCAGATCCCTGATCTGAGACAGGCTCTTACTCAGGGAGAAGCTATAGGCTCTGCAGAGCAGTTTGGTGGCCTGTGGCTGTGTCCACATTTTAAATTGATTCATTTATAGCAGCCTAAAGGGGTCCAGAGCACCACCTAGCACCACACTCAGCTTCAAAGAGGCTCTTTTACTTAATGCACAGGAGTTCTCAGCTTTATATCCCGAATAAAGAACAGCAGTGCCAAACAGCTCCCTCCCTCATCGTGCCAGGATACTCACAGGAAACACAAGATGAAACTACACTGGCACACAATAAACAGCTTTTGAAGCCTGGAGTGGTGTAGGGGACAGTGAAAGGTCTTGAAGCCTCCATTTTTAAGTTCCTGGGAGCAGAAGGTAACAAATCTGTGCAATAACTTCAGCTCATGAACTTTTAGGTTAAAAACTATGTGCAAGGCAGGAGAACACAAGACTTACATGGGGTATTGCCTCAACAAGCCCCATTTCTGCGGTTTATCAAAAATAAACTGAGAAGAGCAGCACCTCAAACTCTTGGGAGAGCCACACAGCACTGCAGGAAGGCAGCTGATGACATCAATGCATCTCCAGCACGAGGCCCCAAACAGGAATATCCCTCTGCAGAACGTGAGAGCCCAGCACTCAAACAGGTGCCCAAGAGCTCAGGGTCAGTCCCAGGAGCTGCTGCAGCCCAGTCTGCAAAGGCTCCAGCCCCACAGCTGGCTGCACATCTGCACTGCCCCCAAGCACAGCACTGGGGACACGATGGCTGTCACAGTGAATCCCTCTCTGTATCAAACAGCAAGGCCTTGGTTGTGTCCTGATTTACCCAAACACACAAGGACTTCCTGAAGGATTTGGCTCTGGTACAGAGGAAAAGTGATGGGAATGCCCTCACAAGAGGGGAGAAGGGTTGGGGCTAAGTATAGACAAGCTGATTGTCTTGATTGAGGTAAGAGCAAAGCTCTCTTTGGAGCATGAAGAAGCCAAGTCACCCTGGCAGACACAGGGAGGGGGATATCAGTCGAGGCAGGGCAGACTCAGGTTTTTGTTAAGGAGAGCTGGAACCGAACGAAAACTCACAGCCACCACTGCCAGTTTCTAAATCACAATTAAATATAATACAAAGTAAACCCCTCTTGCCTGGACAGGAATTGTTTACAGAAGCTCCACAGCCAATTGCAGAGGTCAGCCCCCATGAGACAGGACTTTGCCAAGAGTGAGTGAAGCTGGGGTTTAACAGGCTGTGTCCCATCAGGGTGAGGAAACCAGTGACATGTGGTGCTGTGACAACAGAGCCCACAGTGCTGTGGGCTCAAATCAACAACCTGGGAAGATGCTCCACTGCTTGCTGCTATCAGCATGCTGAGGGAACTCAGACCCTCAGCAGGGATTTGCTGCTCATTGAGCCAGACCCCAGAGAGGAGACTCCAGCACTGCCTGCAGAAAGGCTGGCAGCTGGGCACCTCTGTCTCTCGATGCTCCTGGTTTTCTTAAATCAGAACTGGATGAAAACAATAGGAATGAACTTGTTAGAGCTTGAGAAGGCAGAGAAGCACCACCCCTCCTCCTCACCAAGCCAAGGACTTTGTACAGAGTTTGGATGCAGTGGGTGGTCCTCCAGACAGAGCTCATCTTGCAGAGATCACTGAATCACAGAATATCCTGAGCTGGAAGGGACCCACAAGGATCATCCAGTCCAACTCTTGCCCTGCCCAGATACCCCAACAATCCCACCCTGTGTCTCAGGGTGTTGCCCAAATGCTCCTGGAGCTCTTGCAGGATCAGTGCCATGACCATTCCCTGGGAAGCCTGTGTAGGTACCCAACCACCCTCCGGGGAAAGAACCTTTTCCTGATATCCAGCCTAAATGGATGAGATGCCTGAGTGAGCTTCAACCTGCTCCTGACATGACCTGTTCAAACATTACTTACTTTGGAGCAACGAAAACCACACCTGAGGTCACCTTGCCTTTGGAAACAAGCTCATTCCAAAAATCAAACTTGAAGTTGCATGCATCTACTTGTGATCAGGACAAACATCATTACATCACTCAGAAAACCAAACTTTTAAGGAAAATCCAAACTGCAGCAGCCTGGATGAAAAGAGGTCTGAGATGTACTCAAGAAGTCACGTCTGTGCAAGCCTCGAGAGATCACAGAGACCACAGACTCAAATCCCTGCTGGTCCTCACTCTCAAGTGAGTGGAGGGAGACCACAAGCCCATCCAGCAGAGGAAGAGCAGCACAAATCATTCCACAGGTGGGAGGGAAATCACACCTCTCCAAAATGAGCTTCACTGAAGTGCAGAAAGCATCAACATGGGCAGCACCACAAGGGAAATGGCTTGTGTCATTCAGAGCCCTAAAACACTTGACATCCAACAGTGTCCCAGCTGTGTGTGATCCTCAGGTCTCTAGAGGAATGTCCACACCACCTGAACTGTGCTGTGAAAATGTTACCAAGGAGATCAATCCCTAAGTCCATGGGAAAAGCTGGGACTGAAATACCAAAAGTGACTCAAACTCCAATTTTCACCACCAGTGGTGAAAGGTTTAGTAACAGGTGAGACCACAGCAGCCCAGAAAGCTTTGTCTGCTTGGCCCCCAAATTTACACACTCAGCAAAGGGAGGTGAGCAGGAATCTGCCCCGTGACAGCGCTTGAAGCACAGTGCAACAATCAGGAGGATTTTTTAACATCTTCCCAAGTCCTCCATGGTCAGAGAGCACTACAGGAAAAAATTGTGTGTGCCCCGTCTAGGATTTAATGTTCACAAATCTCCCTAAATGAGATTTAATGCTCAAATTTTGCCAATCTGTCCTCCTGCAATGAGCTCCTGACCATCAACTGTTTCTGTCTCAACAGGACAACCTCCCAGCTCCCTCTGGGAATCATTGTGCACCCATGGAATGAGCAGTGGGTGGCCCAGGTACACCAGAATGATCAGACCAGAGTATTATAGACACACAACACAGCTGCAGAAGCCATTGGATTGTAAAGACACCAGTCCTGCATGTGCAATTCAAGCCAGATTCTTACCAGCACAACAGCACTCTGCAAATACCCCAGCTGAGAGCAAATCCACCCCACAAAGGACTGAAACAATTAAATCTGCTCTTTGTCACTGAAGGGTTTATTTTTTCCTGCTGTAAATGTCACCAAAAAGTTGCTCCCACCTACCAGAGCACATGAGATCCTCCAGTGAGAAGCTGGGCTGCTGGGAGGGATTCAAGGAATGGCAAGAAACAGCCCAGCCTGGAAAACCCAGCACATCTGAATGTATTTAAGCCAAGGGAAGAAGGGGAGGTAACCTGAACCCCTCCACACATCACAGGGAGTTAATGGGATGGGGAGCTGGGACTGAGATAAACTCAAGATAAAGACAACACATTCAAAAGAAATAGAAACCCAGAATCATAGAATTGGGTTGGAAGTGACCTTAAAGCTCATCTTGTTCCAACCCTCCTGCCATGGCAGGAACTCCTTCCACTGTCCCAGGTTGCTCCAAGCTCTGTCCAGCCTGACTTTGGACATTGCAGGGATGGGGCAGCCACAGCTGCTCTGGACAGTCCCTGTCAGGGCCTCAGCAGCCTCACAGGGAAGAATTGTTCCCTAATATCCCATCTAGCCCTGCCCTGTCCCTGGGAAGACATTCCCACTCGCTCTGCCACCCCAGGCCCTTGCACAAAGTCTCTCTCCATCCTCCTTGTCAGCCCAGATCAAAGGCAAAGTTGCTCTGAAGGTGGATGCTTGGCAGGTTGCCATGAAATGCACCAAGGCTCCATCATTTGACATTTCAGAATCACAAAGACAGCCCCTCCACTCACTGGAGCCAAGGAGGGAATTCTGGCTGAAATCCTCTCACGTCCAGCAGCTCACACTAGATCACAGCAAGCATTGCTTCCGAAACAGCTTAGCTGGAGCAGCTTTTCCTGCCTTAAAAAACAACTCCATGCAAGGTTTACAGATTGTTTACATCACAGAGCAGCTAAAACCACAGCCCCCTTACAAACAAGCCTCACCATCATCACGTTTGTGTTGCCTAAAGCAAGAAATACCAACAGCTGATAGTCAGGTGTGATTTTCCATCCCTCCCCATTTCATGTGGGTTTGTGGCACTCCCATCCATGATTTGTTCTTTCTGAAGCACTCAACCAGCATCTTCAAGGTATTTCTTTTCCTTTTGAAAAACAAATTACTTTTGTGGATAACCACAACCCAACCAAAACCTCCATCTGGGGGGAGGAGGAAGTTGCTACACACAAAAAAAACCCCAACAACAGCAGAACTGGGTTGGCAGTGATACTTGGGAATTCCTGCAGTCAGGAGTTAAGATGTTGGAACTGCTTCTCTTGGAATCAATGGGTTGGCATTGACTCTGGGAAAGGCAAAATAAAAGCAGAACTCACATTTCTGCAGTAGCTGAAGAAATGACACTTTAAAAATGCCCTGAAATTAGTTTTAACAGCAGCTTCTGAGAAGGGATTTGTCTCTGCTGGGGAAAGGCTCTCCAGCCAGAGGATTTCCACCCTGAAATGCTCTCTCAGCCCAAGTGAGCAATGTGCCATCAGGAGGACGAGTCTTTGATCCACCTTCCATACAGATGCAAGCAAGAGAAGCAGAAAATCTTCCATGGGTTTAAAAAAAGGCTTAAAATCTGGTATTGAAGAACAACTGGAGCCCATTATTTCAAGAGCATTCTTTTAAAACAAAACAAGCCTTTACTGCCTGAAAACACCCCTTGCCTCATACAGCTCTGACTGCAGCACCTGAGCTCACCTGTGCCCTCCCAGAGCATCCCATGCCTGCAGCCACCTGGGGTGGCTGGAAGAGGATGAATTGATGGAGTTCCAGCACACTGATGGAACATGGACTGTGACCTCCAAGCTGTGTGGCCTTCACACAACAGCTTCACAGCTCAAGGCAAGGGCTCATTTTCCCGTGCTTTAAGTCCCAGCAAACCTCCTGCTGCTTGGTCAAAACAGCATCACCCAGTGCAGGGCACAGGATCCCAGCAAGGTTTGGCCAAATACTCCATCACCTGCCTTAAAATCCCAGCTCTAAAGTCAAACCTGAAAACAAACAGCTCTGCATGTGCTGCTGTGGGAAGGTGCTGAGTGTCAGGATAGAAAACCAGGCTCAATCCTTGCCCAAGAACACAGGGAATAGGAAGGGGCTGGATGGAAAGAACACAGAGTGTCACTGAACAAGCAAGGGTTAAGGACAGAACACGATTTGAAGGGATGAGGATGCTATGGCACACAAGACAGCTCTTCTGGCAATGCAACAGGCAGAAATCAAGATGTTCCATTCTTCCTGCAGCTCCCAGCTGCAGAGCTACCCAAGCCACAAATCTCAGAGCCACCAAGTCAGACTCAAGGTCTCTTTCCAAAGCAAAAGCTGCTGGAGCAGTTACATGTGAATCCCTAAATTTGAAATGTCAAAATTGTCCCTAAATTTGAAACAGACCCTTCCAGAGCAGCTCCAACCTGACAGCAGCCTCGTTCCAGCTGCTGATGTGCAGAAAAGCACATGCAGATGGTGAGAGACAGACAAAAATCTGCACTGGGACCTTTCTGCACACCCTGTTTGAATTAAGAGAGAATGCACCCATGCCATACAACTGGAAAACTCTGCTTACAAACTGACTTGTTCCTTTCCAGCTCAACTGGGTGTTGAGACTCAAGATTTGGCTGTGTCCAGGGAATGCAGGAGTTCCCAAGGAAAGCAGTATGGCATCCTTATCTAAAATTCATTTAAAAACCACCTGAACCTGGAATGTTTGCAGCACCATTTATTATCCAGCAGCAAAGTCTCAAGTTTCTGTCCCCTGATGGGCATTAAGTATCCTACAAAATCATGGAAACACAGAACATTTTGGGTAATAAATGGAACAATGCAGCTCCTTCATCCCCATCTCCCCAGTCCTGTTTTCAGTGTGGAGGATTCCCAAGTGCCTGTGCCCTCCTCTTGTTCCTGCAGCACATGACACTCCTCCTGCTCCATCTCAGAAGAATCCATGCATGACCCCTCCACATCCAGGAGTAACTTTTGTTTGTGGTGGACCATGGGTATGTCAAGCAGCCAATCCTGCCTGGAATCTTACAAAAACTGGGACTTTAGGGTTGGTAACAGCTACCACAACTGTCTCAATAATCCCTGTAACACGGGAAATTCTTGACACCCAGGAGAGCTCACAGCTCTCAACAAGGGCTCATTTCCCAGCAATTCCAGGCCAAAACCCACTGAGAGCACAAAGGCTTTGGAAAAGCCACATTTCTGCTGCTGCAGAGGACTGTGCTGAGGAAGGCTCTCACTGTGGGGATCCAGGATATGCAAAGTTTGGGTGGATGGTGCCAGAGGCAGCAGCATTCCAGCAGCTGCTCTTCCCCTGCACATGGCCTGATGAGAGGCCAGGCTGTGCACAGGAGCACTCATGGATGGAACACAGGTAATTCCCTTCCAGCTGGGCATTACAGTGTTGAAGGAGAGCCCACCCCAATGTTCTGCAATCTAGAAACATCTAACAGGTCTGTCAGGAGCTGCTCTTGCTGATAAATATCAGCCTTGAGCTCTTTTTCTGCTGTTTGATGGGTTTCTTCCAAGCTTGAACATTTCAGGGGCAAAGATGTGTTCAAGCCTCACTTCTGAAGGGAAAGTGGGAGAGCTGCAAGGAGCTCAGATTGCTGGGAGTCACCAAAATGCTCCCAAAATCAGCTCCATCCCAGAGCACCATCCAAACCCAAAGAGTTCTGGGCTGTTCTGACAGTGAGATGACACCTCACAAGCTGCCAGCACACCCCAAAACTGGGGCTGGGAGCCTCGACAGCACTGACTCCCATCACAGCCCAAAACCATTGGACAAAGCAAAGAACTTTTGCATCATACAACTGCCTCTGGCAAAGCTCACAGGTGATTCAAGCAACAAGCAACTTGAGACCCACCAGGAAAATTCACAGAATGACCAGGTTGGAAGAGACCTTCAAGATCATCGAGTCCAACCCAGCCCCAACACCTCAGCTAAACCCTGGCACCCAGTGCCACATCCAGGCTTTGTTAAACACACCCAGGGATGGGGACTCCACCACCTCCCTGGGCAGAACATTCCAGAACTTTATCACTCTGTAAAAAGCTTTTTTCTGATATCCAACCTGTATTTCCCCTGCCACGGCTCAAGGCTGTGTGCTCTGGTTGTGTCAGTGCTGCCTGGTGAATGAGGGACTCCAAGAGGCTTTGCAGGGCAGCAACTTTCCTCTCCAAAAATATTTGGGTGTGTTCAAGGGAAAAAGGTCCCTGAGCAGCAAATACACAGACATGAGGGAAATACATCAAGAACCCAAAACTTCTGTAGAAAGTGGGTTTGCTTTGAGTATCTATTTCCAGGACAGGCTGCTCTAATCAACAGGGATCAAAGTGGAAATCTCTCACTCTCAGACATTCCTGATGCTGCAGCATCCCTAATTCCATGTATTTTGCAAATTAAAGGCAGCCCAGGTGTACACACCTGAACAGCCCCAGCAGGGGTTTTTAAGGGATGGGAAGAGGAAGGGAACAACAACCAGTGCACTGAGCCCCAGCAATAACAACACATTTATTTCTCACTCCAACAGCATTTGAATTGGCTGCAGGAGCCTAATGGGTCAGGAAAGGAGAAATCAGAGCCAGAGGGAGATCAGAGTGTGTAAATCATCCTCCCAAACATCATCCACATTTACAAACTCAAACCCCACAGCCATTTCCACATCATCCAGGCGTCTCCTCTCTGTAAAAGCAGGATGCACAAAGCAGGAACCAGACCCAGCCCTTTTCTCCCAGGGAATGATGGAACTGGAAAGGCCCCTCTGGAGAATACAGCCCATGGGGCTGTTTATCAATTACTCAAGAGGTCTGTGAAGCCACAGAACGCTCCTGTTGAGCCATCAGACTCTACAAAACAACTCCACAGCAAAGGACAGAGCCAGGAGTGCAAGAGCAACCAGAGCCACCCCTTGTTACTGGGGGAACTGGGAGCTCTGTTTTCCCAAGGGGGGTACAGGGAGCAGCCAGAGCCAGCTCCTCATGGCCAGAGGCTGCTGGGGGACACAGGAGGGGACAGAGCCAAGCACAGCACCCACAGCACTTGGGGCCAAAGGAGGACACCCAGGGGAAAGATCCTGCTGGGCTGTCCCCATGAGGGGACACAAACAACTGGGATGCTGTGTCCCTCCCCACCCAGCACCATGGGATGCTGCCACAGCCCACCCACACGAGAGGAACTGAACCCCTGGGAAGCAGCGCCCGTGTCCCAAAGGTGCTGCTGGAGGCCACAGGGACAAGGCAGGGATCCAGAGGAGGTGGCAGCCAAGAGACACCAATGGAACCAGGGGAGCCAGGCAATGGGACACCCTGCAGCCAGGGCAAGGGCTGGGCTCAGCGCTGGGGACAACCGTGCCACGGCCAGAGAACCTCCAGAAAACCGCAGCATGGACACCCCGAAAGGCCCAGCCCTGGGGACACGGTGCCCCCAAAGCCAGGGCCAAAGGACAGACTGACACCCAGAGCCAGCGCCAGAGGATGCTCAGGACAGACCCCGAGGGACTGAACTCCCGGGACGCGGTGCCCCAGCCCCAGAGCAGAGAACGCTCAGGAGAGCAGCTCTGCGGGGAAGCGACCCCCGGCAGCTCACCCAGCCTGGGGCGGGCACGGGGACCCCCGGCCCACCCTCCCCTCCCGTCCCGGGCCGCGCCGCCGCCCCCCAGGGTACCTTGATGCGCTCCCGGCACTGGGACGGGGTGCGCTCGTAGCCCAGCTCGGCCAGGGCGCGGGAGACGCGCTCGTACATGGCGGGCCCGGGCGCTTTGCTGCCGAACACGGTGCCCGCTCCCTCCAGCTGCTGGGACCGCGCCTCCACCAG
>NW_005054541.1:384557-385319 GCF_000277835.1 Geospiza fortis | reverse complement strand
CCGTGAGGGCAAAGGGCGTGGCTGAGGGCGTGGTCATGGCAAGGAGAGCGTGTCTGGCGGGGTGGGGGCGTGGTTCCGTGGAAAGGGGCGTGGTCAAAAACGGGGATGGGGCGGGGCACGGGGTAGTGGGCGGGGTTATAAAATGGGCGGGAACTCCGTTTGTGTAGTGAGTGGGCGTGGTCTATGAGTGGGCGTGGCTCCGCCTCGGCACCACCCGAAGTGGGCGTGGCACTGCGTGGGCGGGGCAGGGTCCCCTCAGACCCCTCAGGGCCGGGACCCTCCAACCCCTCCCTCCCTTCGGCCGGGATTTGCCCTGGCCCGAGGACCCCAAATGTGCGGCCGAGCATCCCAAAGGTCAGGTTTAGCCCCCCAACCTTGGAGAGGAGCATTCCCGTCGTACTGGAGCTGAGCTCGCCCCTCCGGGCCGGGCACGTCCCCGGGCTGGGCACCCCCTGTCCCTGGTGTGGAGCACCCCTGGGCTGCCAGAGCTCCGCACGTCGTCACTGAGCATCCCCCAAGGACTGAGGCTGAGTCCGAGGGACGGGGATCTCTCTTTTCCCATCTCTCTTTTTTCCCGCCGCTCGCTGTCCCCGGCCCCGGTGCCTCCGAAACCCCGGGACCCCAATTAAGGGTGACCGTGATTGATGAGGCAGGGGGCAGCTCGGGGGGTGGGGGGACACCCCAGCTGCGCCCCAACTCTTCGTTAAGCCAAGACTAACGAGCATCGGGGAGATTCAACCTCTCCAGACCCCCTGAACCACC
>NW_005054541.1:383385-384393 GCF_000277835.1 Geospiza fortis | reverse complement strand
CCCCCTGCCTCTGTCTGTCCCTGCCGTTCCTGCCCGCAGCACGGCGCGAAGCGATCAGCAGTGTAATTATACCCCTCTAATTAGCGGGATTAGGGGCTAGCGGCGGCGCGAGGCTGCGGATCCCACACTCCATCCCCCACCCCGACCGGGCTCTTTGTCACTGCTGTCCCCAGGGAGTGTGCACAAGGGACGTCCCCAATGCCTACCTGTCCCCAAAGGGATGTCCCCACCGCTGCTGTGTCCCCAAAGGGATGTCCCTGCTGCCGCCACATCCCCGAGGGGGTAATGAGGCAGCGTGCCCCCAGAGGGATGTCCCAGTGGCAGTCCTGTGGCATGTCCCCAAAGGGATGTATCTGCCCCTGGCATGTCCTCGGTGCCACCACACCCTCAAGGGGGTGTCCCTGCTGCCAGCACGTCCACCCACTGTCACCACTGTGACATGTCCTCAAACGGACACACAGCTGGTGTGTCCCAGAGGGATGTTCCCACTGCCAGCATCTCCCCAAAAGCGTGTCCCCAATGTCATCTCCACATCATGTCCCCAAAAATATGTGTCTGCCACCCCCATGTCCCAAAACAGAAGTCCCCACTGCTGCTGTGACCACAAGGGGATGTCTCTGCTGCCACCATGTCCCCAGAGGTATGCACCCTCTTCCCTGGAGTGTGCTCAAAGGGGTGCCCCCGCTGATGTGTCCCCACTGCCACTCCTGAGGCGTGTCCCCAGAGGGATGTCTCCACAGCCAGCGCTGCTGTGTGTCCCCACAGGGCTGCACCAATCCCATGTGGTGTCTCCAGAGGGGTGTCCCCACTGCTGGTGTCCCCTCAGATGGCCACACCAGCTGCCGGTGTGCCCGCAGCTGTAGACCCCCATCCCCAAGTCCCCCGGAGTTGGCCAGACCACGATAAGATGCCCGGGGAGGAAGTGGGGGGGGGGGGGCCGGATGCAAATGAGGGTGGCGGTTAATTAGGGCCTGAACACTCATTACGGCCGAGAGCAGCTGATTGCGA
>NW_005054541.1:380847-383057 GCF_000277835.1 Geospiza fortis | reverse complement strand
TCCTGGAACGAGCAGGGTCCGCGCTCAGCCCTGCCGTGAACCGGGACCGTGCCCGCCTCAGCCCTGCCGTGAGCTGTGGCAGCTCTCAGCCAGGATCACCCGATGTTCTGGATGTTCTGGATGTTCTCAGCTGGGCTCACCTGTGAAACGGGCTCCGGGTGTCCTCAGCCAGGATCACCCACGCAATGAGCTGTGGCCACTCTCAAATGAGACTTACCCGTGCAAAGACTTGTGACTCTTCTCAGACAAGGCTTATCCGTGCAGAGAACTGTGTGTGTTTTCAGCGCAGACTGAGCTGTGTAAGGATTTTTGGGTGTTCTCAGCCAGGGATCATCCGCGAAATGAGCTGTGCCCGTTCTCAGCCAGGGCTCACCCGTGCAATGAGCTGTGCCCGTTCTCAGTCAGGGCTCACCTATTTAATGAGCTGTGCCCGTTCTCAGCCAGGGCTCACCTATTCAGTGAGCTGTGCCCGTTCTCAGCCAGGGCTCACCTATGCAATGAGCTGTGCCCGTTCTCAGCCAGGGCTCACCCGTGCAATGAGCTGTGCCCGTTCTCAGCCAGGGCTCACCTATTCAATGAGCTGTGCCCGTTCTCAGCCAGGGCTCACCCGTGCAATGAGCTGTGCGCGTTCTCAGCTCCTGGGGATGTACGGACGGCTGGACGAGCAGCTTGGGGCAGCAGTGAGGAAACACCCCCCTGGTCCCAACACTCCGCCTCGTTCCAGTTAGCCTTCCCATTCAATAGGCATAATTAAAAGTCCGCCAAAAAGCCGAGCGGACAAGTCATTAGACCCACAGCAGTGTGTTCTGCAATTTACTGACCTGCTTGTAATTAACCTCCTGCCGCCAAAATACGCTGCTGAAAAGAAGTATAAACTTATTAGTGGCGACGGTGGCTAATTAAAGCGAAAGCTGTAATTATCCCGAGATGTGGCCGCAGGCAGGAAACTGATGAAAGGGGAGAAAAGGCGCTCGATGCAATATCGGGAAGGACGCGGGGATGCCGAGCGAGGCAGCGCCCTGCTGCCGCACGCCGGTGCCCATCAGCATCCTGAGCGCCTGCATCCCGATCCAGCTGCCCTGCCCGCTGCACAAAGGGGACCCAGGCGGGCTAATTCGGCGCGGGGGCAACCGGCACGCCCCCCTCTTTGTCTCCCTTTCACAGCCAATATCCCGACCCCAGATGGGTTAATACATAATGCAGACAAGCAAGTAATTGCTTGCCTTTGTGAGGCCGTCAGCGCTGGGTCCCCGGCCCTCTGATCCCCCATTAGCGGCCATGCAAACAAGCCTTCCACCCAATTAAGCCCAGCTTTGATAAAGCCTTTCCCAATGATGTGGCGGTCCCAAACTAGCGATTCGCACATGAGCCACTACCTGTTAAACCCGGCGTCGGCTTCCTTCGGGGACGAGCATCCCTCGCCTCTCGCCATGACCCAGCTGCCGAGCTCTGCCCGGCTTCCCCCGGCCCTGAAGGGAGGCTCGGCTGATAAATGATCTCGACAAACTCTATATTAAAGAGGTGGAAATGGGATGTTAATATACCCCAAGCCGCTCGTCTCGAGAACACATGGGCTCCAGCTTTCCAAGGATGCTGGTAATGAGGCGGGCTGGGATGCCCGCGAGGAGATCTCGACGCACCGGCCTCCTGCGCCTGCCAGGTGTGGAGGACAGACAGACTGACACCCGTCCTCTGAGGCATCCTCACACCGTTCCACAGAGGCTCCATAGGTCATCCCCTAAAGCATCTCAATCTGCTCACTGAAAGCATCCCAGCAGCATCCCCTAAAGCATGCCAGCGCACTTCCCTGGAATATCCCAGCTTTATCCCTTGCACACCCTGGCATCATCCCCTAAAGCACTTCAGTGTGTTCCCCTAAATCTTCTCAGTCATCCCCTAAAGCCTCTCACTAAGCTCTCCTAAAGCATCCACTAAAAGATTCTGGCACCATCCCCTAAAATATTCTGGCATCAACCCCTACAGCATCCCAGTGTCATCCCCTAGATCATGCCAGCATGTTCATCTGAAACATCCCAAGGTTATTCCATCACACACCCTGGCATCGTCCCCTAAAGCCTCTCACTGTCATCCTCTAAATCATTCCAGTGTGCTTCCCTAAAGTTTCCCAGGATCATTTCCCGAAAGCATTCCAGCATTATTCCTTGCAGCATTCCAGTGTACTACAACACAGTATCTTACCATCTTTCCCT
>NW_005054541.1:380093-380403 GCF_000277835.1 Geospiza fortis | reverse complement strand
CATCCCCGTGTCATCCCCTACAGCATCCCAGTGTCATCCCCTACAGCATCCCAGCATTATCCCCTACACCATCCCACTGTCATCCCCTACAGCATCCCGGTGTCATCCCCTACAGCATCCCAGCATTATCCCTTACAGCATCCCAGTGTCGTCCCCCACACTGTCCCAGTGTCATCCCCTACAGCATCCCTACATCATTCTCCAAACTATCCCAGTGTCATCCCCTATGGCATCCCTGCATCATTCTCCAAACTATCCCAGTGTCATCCCCCACTCCATCCCAGTGTCATCCCCTACAGCATCCCAGCAT
>NW_005054541.1:377001-380058 GCF_000277835.1 Geospiza fortis | reverse complement strand
TGTTTTCCCCAAAACACTCCAGCTCCACGCCCTAAAACATCCTACCATTATTTGTTAAAGCATCCAAACATCATCCACTAAATCAACACAGTATCATCCCCTAAAGCATCCCAGTCATTCCCATATGCTCCCCTAAAACTTCTCAGCATCTTTCCTTAAAGCATCAGTTATCCCTCAAACAATCCCAGTCTTGTCACTCCCTGAAGTATCCATCATCATTCCCAAAGGATCCTATTTTTATCCTCTAGAACACTCACTACATTCTCCTGAAACATCTCAGCATCATTCCTTAAAGCACCCCAGCACTGTCCTCTCAAGCAAGCCACCCTCATCCCCTACAGTATCCCAGAGTTATTCCTGACAGCTTCCTAATGCCATCCCTTAATGCATCCCAGTGTCATTCCCCACACCATCCCAGTGTCATCCCCTACAGCATCCCAGTGTCATCTCCTACAGCATCCCAGTGTCATTCCCCACACCATCCCCGTGTCATCCCCTACAGCATCCCAGTGTCATCCCCTACAGCATCCCAGCATTATCCCCTACACCATCCCACTGTCATCCCCTACAGCATCCCACTGTCATCCCCTACAGCATCCCAGTGTCATCCCTAAAGGATTCCAGCTCCATCCCCTCCATCCCCACTACCCCCAGTCCTCAACATTGCTTTCCCCACCCCCGCAGCAGCTCCTGTGCTCCCCTTTCCCTCCTCCCCACCCCAAGTGCTGCCACAACCTCTATAAATATTCAAAAAGCCGCATTTCCCGGCCAAACGCCTGGCTCGGGGTGGGGGGCTCCCGGGGGGAATGTTAATTACGGGGCTGCCAGGGAATCCCCCCGGCAGCGGGGAGGGGGGACCCAGCCGCTCATTTGCCCAGACAAATATCTTGTCGCTCCTCATTATGGCCGAACTTCGTGCCTCAGTTTCCCCCTGCCCAGCTCCCCAGTGCCGCTCAGCGAGGGTTGGTTGGGAAAAAACAGGAGGAATAAGAAAGCAGCAAAACCAATGTAGAATAATGAGGATAACAAAGTATGGAGGAAGCCTCCCCCCATGTAAAAACTTTGAGGAGGGTGATTTGGGCAAAGCCTGGGCAAACAGGCGCTAATCGCTAAATCAAGCAGCAATTAAATGCCGTGGCAGTGAGAATAAATCTGCTAACGAGGAGGCGATGCCCCCGCACTCGCTGTTTGCCCAGCTGATTAACGGGATGGATCTGAGGGGGATTATCCATCGGGATGAGGCGGCTCCTTTGTCTCCATTCCCCATCACAAGCTCTCTCAGAGGAGGCACTGGATGTGCGTGTGTCACCCCTGGGAGCCCATCGCTGCAGCCTCAGGCCTCGGACTGGGATTAATACAGAGGTGCTTTAATCCCTGAGGCTCCCAAAACCTCCAGGATTCCCATTAAAAATTCTCACATTTTCCAAGGACTCCATGAAAAGGGGCCCAAGGGTTTTGCACGGATTAACACCCTTTTTCATCCTGTAGTTCCGTGCTGGAGATGTCCCATTCCTCTGGTCAGCTTTTCAGAGGGACCCAAAAGGAGAAGGTAGGGGAACATAGCAGCATACAATGTTTAGATATTTCAGCATTGCCATCAATTACCATCCCATAGAATTATTCAGGTAATAGTTGGATAAACCTCTTCTTTCATGGATACTTTTTTTTTTTCTGATCCTACTGAGAAATCCCTGTGCTGCCACATTGCCAGCAGGAGAAGAGGAAAAGCTTTGTGCTCCTACTAAATTAATATTTATTTACTTTCTCTGTGCCTGGCTCCAAGGGACAGATGAATAATGCATTGCCCACCGGACACCTGGCAGATTCGGTGGGATATGGAGAGCCCAGAGGATGCTGCTGAGGCTGAGTGGGTCAGATGTGCACCTCTCTGCAGCCTCAGCACAGCTCTGGCTGTGGAAAAGCAGCCTGAGTGAGCTCTCCAGACGTGCAAACTCCAGATGTGCCCTCACCTTGTGCCTCCAGATGTGCACAAATGGAAACCACCTGGTTCTCCAGATGTGCCTGAGCATGCCTGTGCCTTCAGCTGTGTGCCCAGCTGTGACCTCTCCAGCTGTTGGTCTGAAGGCAGCTGCATCCCCCACACCACCCAGCCCTCCCAGATGTGAGCATCCTGGAGATCCTTGGTGCCCCAGATGTGTGTGGAGAAGCCTCCCCCCTCCCCAGCTGTGCCCCAAGTGTCCTCCAGATGTGCACGCCCTTGGGGACCCAGATGTGCAAACACATGTGCGCACTCTTCCACGGCTCTGTGCATGCAGATGTGAGGCCCTTCTCCCTCCCAGTACCCCAGATGTGCATACCCAGTCCCCCTGGTCCTCCCCCACTGCCCATTCCCCACCTCCTCTTTTTCCCTGAGTTCCCCCCCAGCTTCCCCACACTCCCGACTTCCCTTTTCCCCACTTTTACCCTATTCCAAGTGCCACTGAAAAACAATCCCGTAACAAGCTCCCCCCAGGAGCCCCCTCCCCCATAATGAACCTCCGTAATGAATTCCCCCAACCCCCGCGGTGCTCGCTGAAGGAGGCTCATTGCTTCCCACATCAGCCCCAACACAGTAATTAAACGGCCAATTGCTACTTACGGATTCAATGGTGCTGATTCCTTCATGTTTCCCCCCTGACCCCACAGATTCAAGGCCACTGGTGGTCCCAGCACCCCCAAAGTGTCCCTCAGTGTGTTACTCACTCCAACAGCCGCATTTCCCCGTGGGCTGCGGGGTGGTGCTGCCTTTCAGGGTTCACTGAAGGGGGGTCCCGACTGGGGGGTGACAGCAGCCCCATGTGGTGTCACGTAATTTGGGGTGAAGCCAGGGAGCTGCTGCGTCTCCTCCTGCTCCTCCCTCCAGCCCTAGGACCCCCCTTTTCCTCTGCCCCCTCAAAACTCACCCCAGTTCCACTGCACCACGAAGCCCCCACCCCACACGGGACATCCCCCGCCTTGGTCCCCCTCCCGCTTCTCAGGGCCGGGGAGGGCGCACAGGGACAGCCCCATCACCCCGCCCCAGCGCCGCCCCGGCCCGGCCCCTACCCGGGGGCCGCG
>NW_005054541.1:371199-376970 GCF_000277835.1 Geospiza fortis | reverse complement strand
GCGCCGGGCCCAAAGCGACCCCGGCCGAACTGAGCTGAGCCGGATCGGACTGAGCCGGATCAGGCCGAGCCCAGCCGAACTGAGCTGAGCCGGATCGGACTGAGCCGGATCAGGCCGAGCCCAGCCGAACTGAGCTGAGCCGGATCGGACTGAACCGGATCAGGCCGAGCCCAGCCGAACTGAGCTGAGCCGGATCGGACTGAGCCGGATCGGGTTGAACTGAGTCGGATTGGGTTGAACTGAGCCTAGCCCAGCCGAGTTTAGCCGAACTTAGCTGAGCCGGACCTGACTGCGCCGGATCGGGCTGAGCCGGACCGGGCTGAGCCGGATCGGGCTGAACTGACCCGAGCCCAGCCGAACTGAGCTGAGCCGGATCGGGCTGAGCCGGATCGGGCTGAGCCGGATCGGGCTGAACTGAGCCGGACTGGGCTGAGCCGAGCCAGTCTTTGCCGTGCCGGGTAGTGTCGTGCAGAGCCGACCCGAGCCCAGCCGATCTCAGCCGAGCCGAGCGGAGCCGGGACAGGATGCTGCGGTACCTGCTGAAAACGCTGCTGCAGATGAACCTGTTCGCCGACTCGCTGGGAGCTGAAGGCTCTAACTCCTCCTCCTCGCTGCTGCTCGGCATCAACCGCTCCATCGCCGCGCTCCACCTGCCCGATCTCACCCCCGGTAACGGTACGTGCTCCCCGGTCCTTCTGCTCCCCCGTCCCGGAGTTCCTGCTCCTGCTCCAGCAGGGATGCTGGAAGAACCCGCAGACCCCAGCCCCAGCTGGGACCCCACCAGCACCGACAGTGGATTCCCATCCTGTCCCCTTGTCCCCAAACCGCGACCTGCCCCATGTCACAGCTCCGGAACTGACCTAGTGTCCCCACACCGGCCCCGTGTCCCCATTCTGGGACCAACTCCCTGTCCCCAGACCAACTCCCGGGACTGATGTGGTGTCCTTAGATCATCTACACGACTCCAAACCGAGACCAACCCACTCTCCCCAAGTCAGGACTGTCCTGGTGTTCCCAAACCAGTCCTGTGTTCCCAAATCCTGAACTGCAAACAGCTCCCTGTTCCCAAACTGCCCTGTGCTCCTCATTAACTGCCGGACTGTGAGCTGGGGCAGACCCCAAATTGTCCCTATGTCCCCAGACCAGTCCCCAGACCCCAAACCAGGGGCAACTCAGTGTCCTCAAACAGCCTTCATGTCCCCACATCCATCCCCAGTCTCCAAACCCTATGTCCCAAAACTGTCCCAGTGTGCCCAAACCAACTCCCAGACAAAACTAGGAGAGACTCCATGTCTCCAAACCAGTCCTGTGTCCCCAAGCCAATCCCCAGACTACTGACTGGAACTGGCTCTGTGTTCCCAAACTATCTCTACATTCCTAAACCATCCCAGTGTCCTCCAACCAGCTCCGTGTGCCCTAATCCTCCCCATGTCCCCAAACCAGCCCCATAACCCCAATGAGCAGAATGGGGGTGAAGGAGGGGTGAGGGAGAGGGTGTCTGACTGAATTTTGACTAAATTTTTTAGCTTCTCCCCTCTTTTTTAGTCTGTGCCCCTCCAGCTGGCCCTGGGTGGCTGGGGAGGGGGCAGGGGTGTTCCCAAACCCCCTGGGAGCCCCCGCCCCTGCACAGCCAGCCGGGCACAGGAAGGGGCCTGCCCTGACCCCCTGCTTGTCCCAATTAGTCACCGGGCCCAGCTGCGGCCCCCTCAGTCCCTGCTGTGCCCCCCGGGGTACCCAGTGCCCTGCAGCATCGCTTCCGTCCCCATGGCAGCCACATCCCATCCCCATGGCAACCCCTGGGCACCCCAAACTGCAGCCCCGGGGTGGGGGGGAGCAGGGGAGGGCGTGTGCGAGTGGGAGACGTGTGTGGGGTGTGTGCATGTGCATGCACGAGTGTGCGTGTGTGCATTTATGGGCAGTGTGCATGTCTGCATGCATGTGCAGTGTGCATGTGTGCATTTATGGGCAGTGTGCAGGTGTGTACATGTGCATGCACGAGTGTGCATGTGTGCATTTATGGGCAGTGTGCATGTC
Organism: Geospiza fortis; assembly: GCF_000277835.1. Classification (NCBI taxonomy): domain Eukaryota; kingdom Metazoa; phylum Chordata; class Aves; order Passeriformes; family Thraupidae; genus Geospiza; species Geospiza fortis. Next base: position 374,936 of record NW_005054541.1, on the reverse strand, counting down.
TGCATGCGTATGCAGTGTGCACATGTGCATGCAGTGTGCATGTATGTACATTGTGATGGTGTTTGCATGTCTATACAGTGTGCAGGTGTGTGCATCTGCCCATTTATGTGCTGTGTGCATGCATGTACAGTGTGCATGCATGTGTGCATTTATGTGCAGTGTGCATGTGTGTGCATGTCTGTACATTGTGCAGATATTTGCGTGTCTGTACAGTGTGCATGTGTGTGCATCTGCCCATCTATGTGCTGTGTGCATGCGTGTACAGTGTGCATGTGTGTGCATGTGTGTGCAGTGTGCATGTGTGTGCATGCAACAATGTAGGTAAACATAGGCTCATGGCCTCACCTGAGTGTGTGTGGATGTGCATGGATCTGCATGCCCCTGTGTGTGCCCCTGTGCATGTGCACCTGCGTGTGCAGCCTGTGTGTGCATGCACACCCCTGTGTGAATTTGCATGTGTGTGTGCACCTCTGCATGCCCGAACACACAGGTGTGTGTAAGGACCCCCCCTCCCCCCATACATGCATGTGTGCAGACGTGTGTGTGTGCATGCACACCCTGCACGAATGCACACACTCATACATGCATCTGTGCATGTCAGGGGCATGCACACCCCTGCCTGAATGCACATGTGTGTATGTGTGTGTACAAGCACACGTGTGTGGTTGCATCTATGTGTGCGTGTGCATACCCCTGCATGACTGCCCGTGCATGTACATGCGCCTATGTGTGCAATGCACGTGTGCACACATGCACCGGCACTTGTAATGCCCATGGGCACACGTGCATGTGCGTATAATGCACATGTGCACCTATGTCTGTGTGCACAGATACCTGTGAGTGCCTCTGTGTGTCTGTGTGTGCACCCCTGCATGGCTGCCTGCCTGTGCATGCATGCACCTGTGTGTAACCACATGCAGTGCACGGCTGCACATGTGTTTGTGCAGCCCCACTGCTGTGTGCACACGTGTGGCTGGGCATGCAGGGCTGAGTGCCTGTGCCACTGGGCCAGCAGTGACACTTGGGGACCAAACTGCCAAGACACCGCAGGCGGTGCTGGGGACACACGTGGTTCAGCCCAGCTGGCCCCAGCATTAATGAACATTAATTATGCTGACATTAATGACCATCTATTAATTCCTGTGCCCTAGCAGGGCTGTTTTATTTTTTTCTGGAACAGCCCCACAAGTCCAATATGAGGCTTTTTAAAACTTAAAATTAAGCATTTTCTGCAGCCCAGAATGACCAGCTCTGCTACAGACAGTCAGCACTTGCAGCTGATGGAAAAATCCCTTTTTGGGGAGAATTTAGTCCCAACCCTGTTTCTTCAGGGTGGAAGCTGGGTGGAAAAGGCCATTACTGGGAGCAGAGCTGCTTTGTCCCACTGGCTTTGCCTGACACCCTCCCCATCTGATCTTAAGCTGCACCAAGGGAAATAGAGGTTGGAAAATTACGAAAAAGTTTTTGACAGAAAGAGTGATAAAGTTCTGGAATGTTCTGCCCAGGGAGGTGGTGGAGTCCCCATCCCTGGGTGTGTTTAACAAAGCCTGGATGTGGCACTGGGTGCCAGGGTTTAGTCGAGGTGCTGGGGCTGGGTTGGACTCGATGATCTTGAAGGTCTCTTCCAACCTGGTCATTCTGTGATTCTGTGATCCTGTGGATTCTGTGATTCTGTGATTCTGTGGTCCTGCTCCCTCCCACCCTGGGATATGCTGGGTTGGGACCTGGCCACACTCCATCTCTCACCTCCTGCCTTCCAAGCAAAGCAGGGTCTGGGGCCAGGGGAGCACCACACAAGCCAAGGATGCTCAGCCCCCAAACCCATCCCTACCCCTCCCGATTCTCCTGCAGGATCCCACGCCCAGCTGGAGGACACGGCTCCCCGCATCGTGGAGCACCCCACGGATGTCCTGGTCTCCAAGGGGGACCCGGCCACGCTGAGCTGCAAGGCCGAGGGGCGCCCGGCCCCGGAGGTGGAGTGGTACAAGGACGGGGAGCGGGTGGAGACGGACCGGGAGGATCCCCGCTCCCACCGCACCCTCCTCCCGGGCGGGTCCCTCTTCTTCCTCCGGATCCTGCACGGGAGGAGGGGAAAGCCCGACGAGGGCGTTTATGTCTGCGTGGCCAGGAACTACCTGGGGGAGGCCACCAGCCGGAATGCTTCCCTGGAGGTGGCCGGTGAGTCCTGGGGGAGGATTTGAGGCAGGGAAATTTGGGGTTCTGCTATCGCCCCTAAGCCCAGCCTGCTCCTGTAGCTGTGGGACCAGGGGCTTTCACATTCCCAGGCCTCTGTTGCCAAGTGAAGAGGGGAAAAGAATTGAAAATAAGAGGAAAAAAAATTAAAATAAATAAAGCGAAAATAAATGAAAAGGAATTCAAAGAAGTGAGGAATATTGGAAATAAATGATACTAAGTGAAAACAAATGAAAAAAGAGAACAAGTGAAAATTAATGAAACTAAAAGGAAGTGAAAATGAATGTAAATAACAGAAACTAAATTAAAACATGTAAAAGAGAAATTAAAGAAAGTGGAAATAATGGAAAGTAAGTGAAAATAAATGAAAAAATAAGTACAAATTAGTGAAGAGAAATAATGAAAAAACTGAAAATAATTGGAAATAAATGAAAATAAATGAAAATTACTGCAAAGGAGTGAAAATAAATGAAAACATGGTAAAAGAAATTAAGAGAAATTAATATAATTGGAAATACATGAAAATAAATGAGAACAAATGAAAATATTTGAAAGCATTTGAAAATCAAGTAAAATCAATGAAGATAAATGAAAATCTGTTAAAGCCCATTCAGAGCCCTGGTGCTGCCCCCAGCCCGGGGGCGCAGGGCTGGCAGCTGAGGCCGCGGTGTCCCCGCAGTGCTGCGGGACGATTTCCGACAGCCCCCAGGGGACGTGGTGGTGGCGGCGGGAGAACCGGCCGTGCTGGAGTGCGTCCCGCCCCGCGGGCACCCCGAGCCCAGCGTGTCCTGGAAGAAAAACGGAGTCCGGGTCAGCGACAAGGACGAGCGCCTGACGGTGAGGGGGGCAGAGCTAGGCTGAAGGGGGGATGGGAACGTTATAGGGACACAGGGTGTGATGGGGATGTGGGGTGACATGGATGGGGTGCAGTGAGGATGAGGGATGCAGTGAGGATCTGGAATGTGGTGGGGATGTGGGATGCAGCAGAGAGTTGTGTGATGGGATGGATATGGGATGAGATGGGGATGTAGGATGGGATAGGGATATGGGATGCCTCAGAGATTTGGGATGCAATGGAAGCATGGGGTGTGATGACAGTGTGGGTGCAAATGTGAGATGCAATGAGGATACAGGATGTGGTGGGGATGCAGAATGCAGTCAGGATGAGAGATGCAATGAGGATTTGGGATGTGGTGGGGATGTGGGATGCAATGGAGATGCAGGATGCAACGAGGATGCAGAATTTGATAGGGATGGGAGATGTGTGTGTGTATGCAATGACGATGTGGGATGTCATGGAGATATGGGATGCGGTGGGGGGTAGGATGCAGTGGGGATGTGGGATATGATGAGGATGTGGGATACAGTGTGGATGTGGGATGTGATGGGGATGTGGGATGTGATGGGGACGTGGGATGAGCTGTTCTTCCTGCAGATCCGTGGTGGGAAGCTGATGGTGGCCAGTGCTCACAAGAGCGATGCTGGCGTCTATGTGTGCGTGGCCACCCACGTGGTGGGGGAGAGGAACAGCGAGCCACCCGGGC
>NW_005054541.1:366635-371036 GCF_000277835.1 Geospiza fortis | reverse complement strand
GAGGGGGGTGGCTCAGGGACACCAAGACCACCCAGGGTTCTGTGGTGCAGCTGGGTGGCATCAGTGTGTGCCAGCCTGGTGTGCTTGGAGTACCTGGCATCCTCATGGCATCAAGTAATTGCACCCCATGACCTGGTGCATCCTCCATTCTCAGCACATGCCGTGTTCCCTACTGCATTCCACATTCCCATTGTGTCACACCTCCATCCCATTCCACCTCCCCCTTTGCATCTCAAATCCTCGTTGCATCCCACATCTTTGCATCCCACACTCTTACCGCATCCCAAATCCCAATCCCATCCCATATCCTCACCGCAACCCACATCCCTGTTTCATCCCACATCCCCATCACATCCCACATCCCCATCACATCCTACATCCCCATTGCATCCCACATCCCTGTTTCATCCCACATCTCCACCACAATCTCACATCCCCATCACATTCCACATCACCACATTCCACATCCCTGTCACATCTCATCCCAAATCCCAATCCCATCCCATATCCCCATTGTATCCCACATCCGCATCACATCCCACATCTCCACCACATTCCACATCTCCACCACATTTCACATCCCCGTCACATCTCCCATTTTCCTGCATCCCAGATTTCCCCTGTACCCATCACATCCCACATTCCCATCACATCCTACATCCCCACCCCATGGCACCTTATGCCCTCCTGGTGCCCCAGCACGCTGCTGGTGCCCCAGCCTTGTGGATTCCCCCAGGTGGGAGGTGCTGCCAGACAACACCCTGCGGATCAGCCGGCTGCAGGTGGAGGATGAGGGCACCTACACCTGCGTGGCTGACAACAGCGTGGGCAGGTCAGAGGCATCGGGCACCCTCACTGTGCACGGTAAGGGGGGCCCTGGGGAGCACCCTTGGGTGCTGGTGGAGTGCCCAGACAAGCCCTTGTCTCTCCATGCATTGCTGCAGTGCCCCCCCAGCTTGTCACTGGGCCCCACGACCAAGCTGTCACCCATGGCCAGAGCGTGACTTTCCAGTGCCAGAGCAAGGGCAACCCACCACCCGCTGTCTTCTGGCAGAAGGAGGGGAGCCAGGTCTGTCACCTTCCCTCCTCCTTGACCCCACACCCAGTCATAGCCCCGTCCTCATCCCAATCCCATCACCATTTCCATTCCATCTTAATCCCCATCCTAATTCCCAATCCCCATCTCATCTCCATCCCAATCTCATCCCATCTCAACCTCCCACCACTACCAATCATCATCCCTACCTGTCCTCATCACCATCCAATCACAGTCCCTATTACATCCCTGTCCCCATTCCATTCCCATCACGGTACCCATCATACTTAATTTCACTTCATCCCATCCCATCCCATCCCATCCCATCCCTATCCCCAGCCCCATTCCCACCCCTAACCCTGTCCTCATCTCATTCCCTGCTTCTCACCCCCTTTCCCCCCCTATTCCCACTCCCTCTCAGACCCTGCTGTTCCCGGGCCAGCCCCCAGTCCCTTCTGGCCGTGTCTGGGTGAGCCCCAGCGGTGCTTTGACCATCGTCAATGTCCAGCCCAGCGATGCCGGCCACTACCTGTGCCAGGCCATCAGCGTGGCCGGCAGTGTCCTGGCCAGGGCAGGCCTGGAGGTGACAGGGGGTAAGTCCAGTGCCAGTGCAGAGCTGGCACATCCAGCATATGAGTGACACCCACCCCACCACTCAGCAATTCCCAATTTTCTCCCTGCAGCACCCATTGAACTCCACCCACCGGTGCTCAGCCTGCTTCCCACTAACCGGACAGTGCTGCCTGTGGGGGCCACAGTGCGGCTGCCTTGTGGGGTGGGGGCCCATGGCCCTGCAGGCAGCGTGGGGTGGCTGAAGGATGGCAGTGCCCTGGTAGGTGTCCAGCCACTGCAGGGAGGGAGGGGGCAGTGGCTGCCAGGGGTGGAGCAAAGGGACATGGATGCTCATCATAGTGGGTGCAAGCAGTGCTGGGGCTCAGGGGGGTGGGTACAAATCATGGTGGGTGCTCAGGGGGGTGGGTACAAAGCATAGTGGGGGCTCAGGGTGGTGGGTACAAAGCATAGTGGGTGCTCAGGGTGGTGGGTACAAAGCATGGTGGGTGCACAGGGTGGTGGGTACAAAGCGTGGTGGGTGCTCAGGGTGGTGGGTGCTGAGGTGATGGGTGCTCAGGGTGATGGGGCAGGAGCTTTTCCCCCTGCAGGTGAGAGACTCCGGGCTCTACAAGTGTGTGACCACCAGCTCAGCGGGTGAGACAAGCTGGGGCATCTCCTTGGAGGTACAAGGTGGGTCATGGAGATCTCACCGCAGCGGGGACACTGTGGCACCAGGAACAAAGCCACCCAGACCTCCATGCATCTCCCTGCAGGTGATGAATCCAACCTGTCCCTGCCTTCCCCTGCACCCGATCTCCTCCCTGGGCCACCCTCCACCCCTGTGGTCACCAATGTTACCAAGAGCAGTGTCACCCTGAGCTGGAAAGGGAACGAGGACGGTGGTGCCACTGATGTCACCTCTTACATAGTGGAGGCTTTCAGGTATCACACAAGCCTCTTGTCTGGCTGCAGAGATGATGTGGTGGCCTGATACCACCCTGTCACGAGTCACCCCTGTCCCCTGGCAGCCAGGCACTGGGTGGCCCGTGGCAGACAGTGGCAGCTGATGTGGAGAGTGAGACCCACACAGTGACCGGACTTGTCCCTGACACTGTCTACCTGTTCTTGGTGCGGGCGGTCAACGCCTACGGGCTCAGTGACCCCAGTGGCATCTCGGAGCCTGTGCGCACCCAAGGTGAGACCCAGCAGGGACATCAGTGGAGGTTTCCACAAACCCCCCACCCTTGGGTCCATCTCCACTTGGTGACACCAATGGAGGTGCCCGTGCACCCAAAATCTTAGGGTCCATCCTTGTCCAGTGATGCCAATGGAGTTTCTCATGGGTATGTGCTGTCACCATGGCTCCTTCCCTTGGTGACACCAGTGGAGATATGCATGGATCCTCCACCCTCTCATGTTTCCAGCAGACACCAACCCCATGCAGCAAGGGCTGGATCCTGAGCGTGTGCAGCAGGAGCTGGCACAAGTGGCTGTGCACCTGAAGGAACCTGTGGTGCTGCCGCTGGGCACCGTCCACCTCTCCTGGACTGTGAGTGCTGAGCCTCCCTACCGGTACAGGGCTCCCAGTGTCGATCGTGCCCCCATCCCACCCTTCCCTTGGCTCCTCAGGTGGAGCACCAGGCACCCTTCCTTCAGGGCTACCGGGTGCTGTACCGGCAGCGCGGCGGGCGCTGGGAGGAGGCCCGGACGGTGTGGGCTCCAGGGGAGCGGGGGGCCCTGCTCACCGAGCTGCGCCGGGGCCAGGACTACGAGGTCAAGGTCCGACCCTATTTCCATCACCTCCATGGTCCCGACAGTGCTGTGCGGGCTCTGCGCACCCCTGAAGCGGGTGAGTGCAGGGATGGAGGGCAGAGTGCGGGTCCCTGGGGACAAACTGGAGGTGATACCCCATGTGTCCTCCACCGGCAGCCCCCAGTGCCCCACCACGAGGTGTCAGTGTGGCTGGGAATGGTACCAGTGTCCGCATCTCATGGCAGCCACCACCTGTGGCAGAGCAGAACGGGGTCATCCGTGATTATCGGGTAAGCGTGGACAGCAGCAGGGAGGTGGCAGCTCCATTGTGTCCACTCATGACACCATGAGCTCCACTCTGTCCTCTCATGACACCATGTCATGGCGTCCATATGGGTGTTACCCATCTTTTCCTCCTGGTCCCCACCAGATTTGGTGCTTGGGCAATGAGAGCCGCTTCCACATCAACCAGAGCGTGGAGGGGACGGTGCTGGCCACAGTGTTGCAGGGACTTGTCCCCGGGGTCCCTTACCATGCTGAGGTTGCTGCTGCCACCAGTGCTGGTGTGGGTGCCCGCAGTGCCCCTGTTCCCATCCACATCGGTGAGTCCCTCATTGTCACAACTGTCCCCCATGGGTGGGGCACGATGGGGTCACCCACTGCAGTGCTGGGGATGGCTCCTTGGCACCCTGCCGGTGCGTCCCGTGTCACTTGCAGCCCCCCTGGTGGAGCGAGATGCGGGGCCAGCAGCTGGGAGCAGCTTGACTGAGCATTTAGCAGAGGTAGCCAGGCAGCCAGCCTTCATTGCCGGCGTTGGTGGCGCTTGCTGGGTCGTCCTCGCTGCCTTTGCTGCTTGGCTCTACAGCCGCCGCCGGAGGAAGAAGGAGCTCAGCCACTTCACTGGTACAGGGGGGTGCTACCCCTGGGACCCCTCCCCCTTCACCCCTCACCCATCAGCCACCCACCGTCCCTCTCTTTACAGCATCCTTTGCCTACACACCCACCGGTAAGCCCATGAGTGCTGCGGGGTCCCAGTACGGCCTCTCGCTGCCCTCCCCCCC
>NW_005054541.1:364158-366570 GCF_000277835.1 Geospiza fortis | reverse complement strand
CCTCCCCTGCCCCCTGCCCCAGGGCTGACCACCAGCATTCCTTCACCCCGTGCCCCTGCAGGGCAGCTGCCGGCGGTGGTTACCCATGGCTGGCGGACACGTGGCGTGGTGGCAGCACAGCCAGTTCTGCTGGATGTTTGGGGTCCACTGAGAGATACTACAATGGTGAGGGGTCAGCATGGGGCTGGGTGGCTCTTGAGGGGGTCATGATCAGCCCTGATGATGCTGGTCACCCTCTGCAGATGCTGGCATCACCCGTTACATCGCCCAGACGGAGCAGTTTGGAGCGGGGGCTGCCGAGGGGCCGGTTTACAGCACCATCGAGGTTGACAGTGAGGACCTCTGCACGTTCCCCCGTCCCTTCTCACAGTATGGGACCTCCTACCCTGGGGGGGGTTCCCAGCCAATGGATGCTGCAGCCTCCCAGGTGCCCCGTGGCCGGGCTGAGCACGGTAGGGTGGTCGGATGGGTGGGGGCACACGCGGGTGCTCGTGGTGCGATGCCCTCCCCACAGCCTCCCCAGCATCCCTCCTTGGCACAGGGGCCAGAGCAAAGCTGGGGCAAGCAGTGAAACCACCGGCGGTGAGCTGGACAGAGCTGCTGCCCCCACCACCCTCAGCCAGTGAGCTCAGTCAGTGTGCCCAGGAGGAGGAGAAGGAGGAGGAAGAGGAGGATGAAGAGGAAGAGGCAGCCAGAGGGTGAGTGTGGGGGCTTGAGGGCTGGGCACGCTGCCCTCAGCAGCTACCCTGTGGTCTCCGCCCTGCAGGTTGGGGATGGAGGTGTGGTACCCTGGTGAGGACATCCCCTGTGCCACTGCTGCATCCTCACCCACCACCTCCTCCGGATGCCGCTCCACCGCCACGCTGACACCCTCGCCTCGCACCACGGAGGACATCCCCCGCCTCCGCGACTTCGATAGCTCCCTCCTGCCCTGGTAGGGGATGGGCCTTGCTTGGTATGGCCGTGCCACTGGGGTCTGGATGTCCCACTGGGGTCCAGATGTCCCACCATGGTCCAGATGTCCCATCATGGCCTGGGTGTTCCATCGCGATCCAGCCATGTTGTCGTACCCAGCCCTGCCATGCCATCATGGTCCAACTGTGTCATTAGGGTCCAGGTGTCTCATTGGGGTTCAGATGTTCTGTTGGGGTCAAGATGCCTCATCATGGTCCAGATGTTCCATCACAACCCAGCCATTTTGTCACCATTTGGCTCTGCCATGCTGTCATAGTCCAGCCATGCTGCTGAGGTCCAGATATGTCATCTGAGGTCCGGGTGTCCCATTGAGCTCTGGATGTTGTGCCCAGTCATGTTTACATGATCCAGTTCCACTGTTCCACCATAGTCTGGCCTTGCCACTGGACTCTGGATCAGGCTCTGGATGTCCCACCATGGCCTGGGTGTCCCATCACCATCCAGCCATGCTATCATGATCTGGTCCTGCTGTGCCACCATGGTCTAACCTTGCCATTGGGGTTTGGATGCCCCAATGGAGTCTGGATGTCCTACCATGGTCCAGGCATCTCTTTGTGATCCATCCGTGGTGCCACCATCCACCCCTGCTCTCCAACTGAGCTCTGGCCATGCTGCCATCACACGTCCATGACACTGTGGGTGACTGGGGCATTGCAATACAGCTGCACCATCACGGGACAGGTGGGCCATCATCACCCAGCTGTGCTGCTGTGCCCCAGCTCTGCCATGGTCCACCTGTGCCACCACAATGCTGGCCTGTCACTGTACTCCAGCTGTGCAGCTGCAACCAAGCTGCATGGTTGCAATTCAGTTGTGCTACGATCTAGGTGTGTCATGATTTAGCTGTGCAGCTGCAATCAGCCAGTGTGCTTGCAATCCAGATGTGTGGTGATCCAGCTGTGCCACTGGAGTCCAGCTGTGTGGCTGTAATCTGGCTGAGCAGCCTCTGTCCAGCTGTGCTCCAGATGTGCCACTGCAGGCCAGCCCTGCTATCACAGCCTTGCCAGGCTGTGGTCCTCCACCCCAGCTGCGCCACTGCACTCATCCAGCTCCCCTTTGCCACCCCAGCTGTGATCCAGCTGTGGCACTTCTACCCAGCTGTGATGCTTCACCCACCTACACCACTGCCATCCAGCTGTGGCAGTACCACGTGGCTTCTTCTGGCTCTGGCACAGCTCTAGAGGGTTGTGCCAGCCCTGTGGTGGCCCCTGAGCCCCCATGCCACTCCCCCGACCCTGGCTTCACTCCATCCCCTCTTTGCCAGGAGACCCCCGCATGGTGTCAGCACCCCCCCACAGGCCCCCAGTCCCTCGGTGACCCCGGATGCCAGCGAGGGCCGCCCACCCCGAGCCCTCTGCCCTCCTGGCACAGGTGAGCCCCCAGGGGCCCGTTTGGTGGGTGGGGGCCTCACTGGCTATGGGGGGGGGCGGACGCTGG
>NW_005054541.1:353281-363775 GCF_000277835.1 Geospiza fortis | reverse complement strand
CAGCCGGACCCCGGGGGACCGCGGCGAGGGCACCGGGCACGGCCGCCGCCCCGGGGCACCGTTCCCGCCGCAGGAGAAGCGATAAAAGGGAGGGCGAGTCGGTGACAGAGCTGGGGACATGGGGATGGGACACAGGGGACACGGAGGGATGCTCTTTAATTTCTGAGTGGCTCCGCGGAAATAGGGTTGCACAGAGGTCGCGGCCAGCGGGCGTCAGGGGGGACAGGGAGTCTTGGGGTGGGGCAAGGATTTCACAAGGAATGAGGATCCTGGGGAGGGACAAGGATGCTGCTCAAGAAAGGACATGAACCCTGGGGACAGAAACAGCTGGGACAGATGAGCAGAAGAGGGATGTGGGCAATGAGGAGGGATGAGGAAGATGTTTAAGTGGGGCAGGGATCCTGGAGAGAAGGACAGCTTGGAGTAACAAGGATGCTGGGAAAGGACAAGGACGTCTGAGAGGGATGAGGTGATTGAAAGGGAAGGGGACAGTTGGTAGGGGACAAGATTACATGGGGGGGACAAGGACACAGCAGATGGATGAGGGTGCTGGTGAGGGACAAGGAAGGCTGGGGGACAAAGATGCCTGGAGGGAAGAGGACATGGAGGAAGGACAAGGATTTCTAGGGGGATTGAGGATTGCTGGGAGGAAGAGGAAAAACAAGATTGCTTGGGAGGGACAAGGCTGTAGGGGGATGAGGACAGTGGGGACACTTGGCATGAGGGACAAAACAACTGATGAAGGGTGAGGACACTCAGGAAGGCTGAGAAACCTGGGAATGAGGATGATTAGGAGGGACAAGGACATGTAGAGGGAGCACAAGGCCACTTAGGTGGTTTGGGAAGGATGAGAACATGTGGGAGAGACAAGGATAGAAAAGGTGGGACAAGGATGCTGAGGACATGAACTGTCAGAGATCACAAGGACAGTTGTAAGGAATGGGAATAGTCAGTGGGAATGGGGATGGTCAGGGGGTCAGTGGAAAGACAGGGACACAGGGTGGACAGCAGTGCTTGGGCTGGAGAAGGACAGTTAGGGGGGATGAGGATGCTGGCAAAGGAGCAGGACACTGAGGAAGGACGAGGACACTTAGAGGGATGCAGAGTCTTGGGGAAGATGAGGATGCTGGGGAGAAATGAGGAATTTGGGAAGGGGTGGGGATGCTGAGGAGGGATGGGGACACTGTGGAAGAAGGAGGACACTTGGGAAGGACAAGAATGCTGAATAAGGAGGGACACCCACCCACCTAGGTGCCACCCACCCTTTGTGGGTGGCTTTTCCTAGTAAAGAGCCCCTGTTTGGGGAACTGCCTAATAAAGCTGGATTTTAGCTGAGCCAAGGGGTCTGGCCTTGCTGTGTCCTGCGCCCTGGGGACTGCCACGCTCCTGTCCCTCCTGTCCGCAGTTCACCACCTTCCCTGGCCCAGGGGCTGCCAACCCCTGACCCTTGGCCACCTGGAAAGCAAAGAAAACATTTTCCAACACCCTGTAACACCTCACCACCCCCAGTGCCCACCACCCTGGCACTGGTGCACTGCTCACCATTCTGTGAGCTGCTGTTCATGGCTGCCTCTGTCCTGGCTCTCTGTGGGACCTCCAGCACTTTCCACCAGTCCCAGGTGGCAGAGTGGACTCCGGGTGGGAAGACCTGCTCCAAGGGCGATGGTGGTGGTGAGGGACCTGCAGGGAAGAAGGCAAGAGATGGTGGCATCACCATGGTGTCCCAATGGAGCCATCTTCCTTGAGTGTGGGGAAGATGGGTTGTGGCTTTCTCTGGGTCTGGATTGAAGGCACTTGGGACAGTACTTCATGTTTGGACTCAAGTGTTTATTGTTTCTTATCAGTAAAACAGTCTCACAACCATGAGTTCAGCAGCTTTTCATTAGAAGGCACAACAATCTCTTGTTACAAGGCCTTTTAAGACTAAACTCTCCAATTAAGAACTGACACCTGGATTATTTTCCCTTTTAACCCAATAACTGATCCCACAGAGCCCCCAGTGTGGACTTTTCTGCCCAATTACAAAATGCCACCCAAACCCAAGGAGAAGGAGGAAGAAGAAGCACGAAGAAGAAACCCAGGATGACACCCTGTGCCCTCCATCTTGCTTCCATCCACAACATACTAAAAACCCCAAAACCTCAATTTCTCACCAAGTGATACACCTGCACTACTCTTTATAATCTATTTCACACTTTTGTGGATTCCAGTCTATCTTGAAGTCTGGGAAACTTTCTCCATGAATGAGGGTCAAAGTCAGTGCTCTCCTGGGGGTCAGGGCACGCCAGAGCAGACACAGAAATATTCCCAGTGCCCTGGGTTTCCACACTTCAGAAGGTGACAATGCTCAGGGTCAGAGAGGGGGTCCAGGGACCTTCACTCACCCCCGTAGGCCCCGTCAGTGTCCTCTAGGCTGTAGCAGAGGCCATCAACAGCCACGGCCAGTGCCCGGGCAAAGCTGGCATCCAGGAGGAAGGAGCCGTCGCAGGAGCTCACCAGGCTGCAGCAGGTGCTGGCAGAGTTGTCCTCTGAGACAGACCCCCAGCCGTTCAGCAGCGACCCTCCTGGCGAGCCCCTCGTTGCTGTGTGCTCTTCCTCCTCGTCCTCTTCCTCCTCCTCGTCTTCCTCCTCCTCCTCCTCACCTAGTTCAGAGGCTGGTGGCCCATAGATGTAGCCGTAGGTGTGCGGTGGTGAGAAGGACCGTGGTGTGGTCGGTGCCGGGGGTCTGTGGGGAACACAGTTGGGGTACTGCTGGCACCGGGGAATGCTGCAATCATGGGAGTGTCCCAGGGGGATGGGGAATACCTGCAGCAGGTTGTGTCCTGGCCCATCTCCAGCACCTCAGCCACCTGCTGTTGTGTGAGGACCCCGTCGCTGAATGCTGGCGAGAGGCGCCCGCTGGCCAGGGACATGTCCTTGGCGTACCTGGTAGCCAGGAACATGTCCCTTGAGTGCCTGGCCTCCAGTGACATGTTCCAGGTGTGGCTGGTGCCTGGGGACATGTCCTTGGGATACCTGGTGTCCAAGAACACGTCCTTCTGGTGACCAGTGACTGGAGACACCTCTTCGGGACGCCTGGTGGCTGGAGATGGGTCCCTGGGGTTCCTGGTGGCTGGAGATGTGTCCCTGGGGTGCCTTATTGCTGATGACATGCTTTCAGGGTACCTGCTGCACAGGGACATGTCCCTTGTGTGCATGGTCACCAGTGATGGGTCCCTGGTGGCCTGAGACATGTCCTCAGAGTACCTGGTGTCCAAGAACTTGTCCCTGTGGTGCTCGGGGACTGGGGACATCTCCTCAGGGTGCCTGGTCAGTGGGGATGTGTCCCTGAGGTGCCCAATGGCTGGCAATGTGTCATTGGGATGCCTCAAGGCTGGTGACATGTTTTCAGGGGACCTGCTGCACAGGGACATGTCCTTTGTGTGCATGGTCACCAGTGATGGTTCTCTGGGGTACTTGTTGGCTGGGGACATGTCCTTGGCATACCTGGAGGCCAGGAACTTGTCCCTGCAGTGCCTTGTGCCTGGTGACATCTCCTTGGGGATCCTTGTGCCTGGGGATGTGTCCTTTGGGTGCCTGCTGGCTGGGGACGTGTCCTTGGGGTGCCTGGTGGACAGTGAGATGTCCCTCTGGCACTTGGCTACTGGTAATGGGTCTCTGGGGCACCTGGTGGCCAGGGAGGTGTCCTCAGGGTGCCTGGTGGCCAAGACTGTTTCTCTCTGGTGCTTGGTTGCTGGTGATGGATCCTTGTGGTGCCTGGTGGCTGGCGACATGTTCCTGGGGGTCCTGGTGGCTAAGGACACATCCTTAGGATGCCTGCTGTCCAGGAACATGTCCTTGGGGTGCTCAGTGACCAAGGACATGTCCCTAGGGTTCCTGGTGGCTGGTGACACACCCCTGGGGCTCTCCGTGACTGGGGACCTGTCCCTGGGGATCCCAGGGACTGGGGACACATCCTTGAGATGCCTGGTGGCCAGAGATGTGTCCCTGGGGCACACGAAGGTCGGGGACCTGCAGGTGCAAGGGACATGCTGGAGTTTGCAGCAAAGGGTTGGGCTGCAGGGCACCCACCCGGATGGGGACACCCAGACTCACCGTGTCACTGGTGGGTGCCAGGCATGGGGTGGTCTCGGGGGTGTCACTGGTGACGTGGTTACACCAGAGGCCAGCGGGGTGCTGCCCCGGTGTGGTTTTGGAGTGCTGAAGGCCGGGAGCCGTGGGTCCCTGCTGTCCATCCCGGCAGCGGCGGTGTCACCCTCGTGTCCCCTTTGCTGAGGCTGCCTGGCTGCCAGCCCCACATCTGTCCCCCACTCGCCTCCAGTCCCAGTGACAGGGATGTGGCTGGGGCCAGCTACGAGCAGCGGGGTGCTGTGCACTTGGTGCAGCTCTGCGAGGGGAGTGGGGGACATTGGCCATGGGCCATCACCCTGGTGTCCCCCCTGTCCCCCCATGTGCCCCCACACCCACCTCTCTTGCGAACACGCTCCCAGGGCGCTGGGTTTGGGGTGCTGGGCGAGGAATGCACCCCGGGGTGCCCCCCCCCGCAGCACCCCATGTCCCCGAGGGGGGGTGGGTGTCCCCCATGGAGGCTGCTGTGGATGGGGGGCGTGGGGGGGCCAAGGCTCGACGGCTCCAAGGAGAGGGCTGGAAGAGTAAGAGAGGTCAGGGCACCCGTGAGGCCACGTGTCCCCTGTCCCCTCTGTCCTTGGGTCTGTGTGTCCTCTCTGCCTGCAGACACACAATGGGGAACACCAATGGGGAACCCCATGGCACTGGGGGTCCCCAGCATAGGGTGGGGGTCTTGGGTACACTTTGCTGGTCCCATGGCACTCTGTGGGGGTCCTAGGCCTGGGTTGGGGGCCCTGTTGCAGCAGGTCAGGGTTCCATGGAACTGGGTGGGGATCCCATGGCAGAGAGTGGGGGCTCAATGGAAATAGGTGGGGGTCCCAACCCCAATGTTCAGTGGAGGGGTTGGGGTCCCATGGCAGTGGGTGGGGACACCAGTCCCCAGGGGGCTCACTGGAGGGGTGGGGGTCCCTGCCATCACTGCCCAGGAGCCGGCTGCTGAGGCTGCTGCTGCTGCTGAGGTTTCGGGGGGCACAGCTGGGTTTCCAGGGACCACCAAGCCACGGAGTGTCACCAGCCACCAGCCTGCAGGGCAAGAGGTGCTGTCAGTGCATCAACACCCCGCACAGCAGGGATCTGCCGTGTCCCCCAGCCCATGGCCTCTCACCTGTGGCGAGCTGCAGCGTCCTGGCTGGCACGGCGCTGGCAGAGGAGGAGGAGGAGGGCGAGTAAGGCCAACCAGAGCATGGAACCAGCGGCTGCGATGACAGCAGGCTGCCGCAGCGCCTGCACCACCCTGCTGCTCCCTGCTGCCAGCCCTGCAAGGGTCCCAGCAGCGTCACTTCATGTCACCACCTTGACCCCCACCCGCACCCCACCTTGGTCTCCATCTCCTACCCAGGACTCCACAGGTGGCATTGCTGGGAACCCCCAGCCCTGCGCTGTTGAAAGCGGCCACCTGGACACAGAATTCGGCCCCAGGGTGCGGGAGGAGGGCTTCCAGGCGGCGGGTGGCTCCATCCACTGTCCTGTTGGTGGGATGCTGCCAGCCCTCACCCATTGACCAGACCTGGTAGGCACCAAGAGGGTGTGTCCCCTTAGATGGTTAGCCTTGATGGCCCCCCGTGGATGGACCTCCTTGGGTGGACTCCTTCAGATGAACATCCCTTGACAGACTCCCATTGATGGATCCCCCATGGACAGATTCACTTGGATGGGTCCCCTTAGATGAATCTCCTTGATGGACTCCTCTTGGAAGAACCCGTTTGGATGGTCTCCCTTGCATGCCCCTAAGATGGACCTCCCTGGGTGAAAACTTCTTGGATGGACCCCCATTGATGGAACCCCCTTTGGATGGACCCCCTTGGCTGAATCCCCTAGGCTGGAGTCCTTTGCATGAACTCCCTTGGATGCCACTAGACAGATGCCCTGGGACGGACCTCCACCCTGGCTGGCCCTTTTGGATGAACCCCCTCCTGGACAGACTCCTTGGATGGTTCCCCCACCTCGGATAGACCCCCACCTTTGACAGGCTCCCTTTTTGGATGGATGCCCTTGGATTGACCCTCCCTGCTCAGAAGACACCAGCCATGCCCCCTCGCCCCACTGCCCCAAACCTGGTAGCCCCGGATGACGCCGTTGTGTGCTTCAGGAGGAGGCGGCTCCCAGCTCACGACCACGGTGCTGTTCCCTGCCTCAGCCTGGCTGACAGTGACACGCTGGGGCGCTGCACTTGGCACTGCCGGGACAGGGATGCTGAGACCCCTGGGACCCCCAACCAACCTCCCCACCACCACCCAGACATCCCGGGGGACGGGGGACGCACCTTCCTCGGGTATCCAGAGGTGCCTGCTGTTGCTGTCTGAGCCCTGGGTCCCTCCGGTGTAGGGTCGGACCTTGAACTCGTACTTGTAGCCCCTGCGGAGGGCGGGGATGGTGGCGCTGAGCTCCCTGCCTGCATCGTGCTGGACCCAGGAGGTGGCGACCGGGAGCAGGCTGCGGTACAGCACCACGTAGCCCACGGGCACCGGCACCGGCATCAGCATCTGGAGGAGATGGGATGGATCCCAAGTCAAGGTGGGACACGGGGATGTGTCCCATCCCCTCCTCCCCTGGGAGTGGCATCACACCGACCTGCCAGCGGAGCTGGACAGCAGCAGTGGGCAGGGCAGTGCCGTTGTCCAGGTGCAGCCGCACGGCCAGCAGCTCCCGCGGGGCTGTGTCCTGCTGGCCCGTGGCCAGCCGGTCTGTGAGGCAGAACAAGGCGAATGGCAGCACCAGGTAGGACCAAGGCACCTGCCCAGACACCCCCTCAGATACCTGCACATGGAGATCCTGATGGCTACCTGGATGGACTCAGTCAGATGAACCCTTTTGGACAGACACCCTTTGATGGGTTTGCCTTGAATGGACCCCTCTTGGAGAGGCCCCCTTTGATGTGTTGCCCCTGGGGACATGGGATGGGATCCCATGATACATCCCTGTGATATGTCTCTCTGAGATGGACCCTTTGGATGGATATTTCTAGTTCTATCCCCCTTTAATGTACTTCCACTTTCCATAGATCCCCTAGAATGAATCCCCTTGGAGGAACCAGGTTGGCTGGATCCCCTTTAGGTGGGTCATCTTGAATGAATCGCCTTGGATGGAACTCCCACCTCAACGCATTCCCTTAGATGGCTTCACTTACATGGACCTTCTTGGATGGATGTGTTTAGGTGGACATACCTTTGGAAGTTCTCCTTTTGGTGGATCCCCTCAAATGACTCAGCTGGATGGACTTTGTTTGATGGATGATGGATGATGGATGATGGATGGCCTTGGATGGACCCCCATGGACAGACTGCCCTTGGATGAACCCCATTAGATGGACCCTGTCAGATGGATCCCCTCGCATGAACCCCAAGATGTCCCCGGGTGCCCGTGGAGGTGGAGGTGCCAGCACTGACCCTGCACGTGCAGGAAGGTGGTGGCGGCAGCGGTGCCCAGCTGGCTCTGCGCTGTGCACACGTACATGCCGGCGTCGGCGGGCGTCACAGCATAGAGGCGCAGGGTGTGCTCCCGGTCCACCTCGTGCCTGCGGGTCACCAGCTCTCCATCAGCCTTGTCCCCACGCCAGGGACAGGACCTCTCCCCCCTGCCACCACCTACCTGCCCCAGGGCAGGTCTCCGTGCTCCTTGTGCCACTGCACCTGTGGCGCTGGGTCGCCTCGGGCGCTGCAGCCCAGCTCCACGGTGCTGCCAGGCACCGCCATGGCATCGCTCGGGTGCCGCACGATGCTTGGCTTCTCTGCAGGGGGACATCAAGGACATGGCACCATGGCTGGGTGTGAGGTGCCCACCAGCTGTGGGAGACCCTTGTCTTACCCAGCACAGAGACGCGGGCACCCCGGCTCTCCCTCCTGCCTGCCGCATTGGCCGCCACGCAGATGTAGAGACCGGAGTCACTCCGTTGAGCTGATGCCACCTGCAACTTCCCCTTGGTGACCGTGTACCTGCCACCTACCAAGTCCAAGGTCACCCCGTCCTTCTTCCAGGTAATGTGGGGCTCGGGGTACCCCAAGGGGGGGACACAATCCAGCTCCAATGCTTGTCCCGCTGTGGTCACCAAATCGCCCGGCTGCAGGCGGAAATTGTCCCGCAGCACTGCGGTGGGGAGGGCACACTGTGGGTGGGGGGAACAGGATTTTCTAGTGTCTCCCCACCTGCATGTCCCACCCACCAGGTGTCCTTACCAGCTGGAGTTTGGGGTGCCGTGGCCACGCTGGGGAGGTGGCAGCCTGTCGGGTGACAAGGAGGTGGGAGAATGCCAGTAGGTGCCCCAGGTGGGCATGGTCTCAGATCCAGGGTGGGGCAGGGCAGGGTTAAGTGGATTTTGGCCCCCGAGGGCTGCACTCACCTCCGCGGTGCAGGGCGGCGAGGCAGAGCCCCAGGCCCAGCGCTGTCTCCCAGCCGCCCGCCATGCCGGCCCTGGCCAGCCTTCCCGTTTCCTCCCGAAATCCCGGTTCCTCCCGCCCGCACCGGGGCTGGATCCGGCTCCGGATGGGGGGGTACAATAGCCGGATGCGGGGGCCGGGAAATGCCGAGGGGGGGAAGGTGGCGGTGAACACAAACATCTCAGCCATCCTGGGGCTGTGGGAGTGCCCGGCCACTGGCAGCACCCGGAGACAGCAGAGTGGGGGACACCAGCGGTTAATGCATTTAATTAGTCAGAATAAATTCCCCTTTTCCTTCGCCATGTTCAGAGGAAGACAAATTAAGAAGAAACGGGCTCTCAGCTGAGGATGCCATCAGTCGGTACCAGAGGGAAGAGCCCAAGGTCTCCCATGCATTAAAGTGCCAGTTTGAGTGCCAGCCAGGTGCATTGGGTTTGTGTGGTCTTACCTGTCAGCCACTTCTCATGTGTCCCCCCACCCTGGGGGACCCCTGTCCCACAAAGACACCCAAGGGTGCCACCACCATTCGGGTAGTACGTTTAGTTTATTGGTTAGTAGCGCACCCCGAGCACTCCGGGGTACCCCGGCACCCACCCCGGGTGCCCCAGGGCCCGGCTCGCTCGGCCGGCCACTCTGCTTTTCATCCTAAACCTATTTCCCATGAAGGCTTGGGGAGAGACAGCGCCGTGTGCCCCAGAACCGGGGGATTTTCACAGAAAATCCTACCGTGGCAAAGGGGCAATGCTTGGACCAGGGCTCCCAGCCCACGTTTAGGGGACATTGCAGCTGGGGAGCTGGGGAGCAGGAGGGAGCCCCCTGTTTAGATCACCTGGTGCATGTTGTGCCCTTGGGCGAGCTTATGTGCCAGTGCATGTCCTGCTGCATGCATGGGGGCTGTGCCACGGCAGGCACTGTGCTCTTGCACACACGTGTGCACGCAGGGTCGCTGGGTGTGCAGTGTGTGTGCTGCCCGTGTGCGTGTGCCCACTCCAAGCATGCTCAGCTGCTGTGTGCTCGCTCTCTCCACACACACCCTGTGCAAGCACAGCACGCACTTTGCACACTCACTGCAGGCTCCACGCATGCCCTGTGCCAGCCTGCAGGTTCACTCTTGTGCATGCTCTGAGCACACTCAGCTGCTCGCTTTGTGCGCTCTCTTTCCACACATGCACGCTCTGTGTGTGCTTTGTGCAAGCACCGCACACACTCTCTCTGCTCACCCTCTTTGCACACTCACCACGTGCTGTGTGCATGTCCCGTGCAAATGCTGTGTGCATCTTCCCTCCCACGCTCCTGCACACTCTGCACGGGCGCTCTCTGCGTGGACTCTGTGCACGCTTGGAACACACACGCAGGGCTGGCATGCTCACAACGGCCATGCAGGCTCAGGGGACACTGCACACTCCATACACGCTCTGTGCACACTCTGCAGCCTTAGCTGCATGCTCCGTGTGTGCTCTCTCCACGTGTTCTCTTGCATGCTCTGTGCATCCTCTTCGCACACTGTGTGCACACTTGCTGCACACCCTCGTGCCTGCCCCCGTGTGCACAGTCCGTGTGCCCTCCTGCACGCCCCATGCACGTGTGCAGGGCTCCAACGCTCCCTCTGCATGCTCCATGCACCCTCTGGCACACTCTCCGTGCACTGACTGCATGTTCTCTCTGCACACGTGTGTGCACACTCGTCCCGGCGAGAAAGCCATTAAAGCGATGCCCCAGGAAGATGGGGGACGGAAGAGGGGAGCTCTGGGCGGGATCAATAGGAAATTAGTGACTTTACGCCGAGCAGAATGACGTCCAGTGGTGGAGCAGGGCTGTGCCTGTGTCCCCGCTCGCTCGGTGGCGGCAGCGTGGCCGTGCTGCTGTCCCTGCCCCTTGCACGCTGCCACCAAAGCGCGCACAGTCCCGGTGCTCAGGCACTGATCTCCACGGCGTTGGCCTCCTCCTGCTCCCGGATAACGTGCACGCCGGCAGTCCGCAGCAGCCGCGGGGC
>NW_005054541.1:347447-353235 GCF_000277835.1 Geospiza fortis | reverse complement strand
CGGCCGGCTGCTGGCACTGGCGAGCTGGTGTAGCCGGGCTCCACCGTGCCGCGGGGCTCGGGCAGGGAATCCTCCTCTGCCTCCGGCGAGTCCTGCCGAAACACGAGAGGTGAAAAACGTGGGACATGTGCAAGACCCTGTGCTGGGACGCTGCCAGCGTGCTACTGGTGCTGCTGGTGCTGCTGGTACTGCTGGTGCTACCGGCTCTCACCTTATCTTTAAGGATGTACAAGGCCACCGGGTTCTTGCGCTCGTGCTCGCCGCTCCGTGGGATGCCCTCGGCTGTGTGGAAGGAAGGTGCTGCTCACCATGCCAGGGGCACTGGTGTCCCCCAGCCCACCACTGCCACGCCAGGCTGGCACTCACCCTCGTGCTTCAGGCGCTCCTCGTCCTGCTCGGCATAGTCAGAGGTTGGCTGTGTCTCTGCTTGTCGCTTCTCCCTGGAAAGGGGCAGGGGATGGATGGGGCAGCACTGGCATCGTGCTGGAGGAACGGGGGGGAACTGCCTGTGGCTCATCCGGGGGGGCCAAGTACTGCAGGGATGGGATGGGGTGGGGTGGGATGGGATGGGATGGGATGGGATGGGATGGGACAAGACAGCATGGCATGGGATACGATGTGTCAAGATGAGATGAGATAGGATGGTAAGGACAAAATGGGATGGAAAGAGATGAAATAGGAAAAAACAGGATGGGACAAGATGGGATGGCAACCCCCTTTGTCTCCCACATTATCCCCACACGTACTTCTTGGAGGGTTTCCAGCAGGCACAAACTGTCACCAGGGTGACAAGAAGGAAGATGCCGCCCGTGGACAGGATGATGTAGAGAGAGCTCCGGCCTGCAGGAGAGGAGTGAGGGGGGACAACCCCCCAAAATTTTAGCTGAAAGCATCTGCAAGGGATGGCCAAACCTGGGAGTGCAGGAGGGGAGAAGGGGTGGCTTACGGTAGACAGTGAGCTTCACGGGGACACTGCGGCCATGGCTGATGGGGTTCTCCACCAGGCAACTGTAGACATCATCGTCAGCCATGAGGACACGGGTGATGGTGAGGATCTTCTGGTCGGGGGACAGGAGCAGGCGCGAGTCATTGCTCAGCGGCCGCCCGTCCTTCAGCCAGGTGTAAGTGGGCTTGGTGCCATTCTCGTGTGAGCAGTTGAGCGTGAAGAACTCACTGAGCTCCAGCACCGTTGAGGAGGCCACCAGCACTTGTGGCTTTGAGATGGGAACTGTGGGCAAGTAGAGGAACCACAGTGATGCCATGTTTCAGGGGACAGGAGGGAGACATCAGAACCCCACCAACTTGAGGGGGCTGAAACCCCCAAAACCACCTCCCAGCTGGAGAAAGCTCTCCCAGTATGTGCTCAGGGAAGACACCATGGATAACCCAATCTCCCCTGTGTAGCTATGATATTTTCTGAAAAATCCTCTCCTTAGGATTTTTCCTCTTAAGAAGCTGAGAAGCCTCAGGAACAAAATGTAAACAATGGTTATCTGCTGCTGTGGAATGCAACAGGTGGATCTGTGATTGGCCCATGTTGGTTGTTGCTAATTAATGGCCAATCACAGTCAGCTGGCTCAGATTCTGTCCCAGACACAAGCTTTTGTTTTTCATTCTTTCTTTTTCTATTCTTAGCGAGCCTACTGATGAAATCCTTTCTTCTATTCTTTTAGTATGGTTTTAATATAATATATATCATAAAATAATAAATCAAGCCTTCTGAAACATGGAGTCAGATCCTCGTCTCTTCCCTCATCCTCAGATCCCTGCGAACACGGTCACACCCCTGCATGTCCTCCTTGCCCTTACTGTCCACGGTGAGGTTGATGGTCTTCTCGCCGGTGAAGGTGTCGTCGGTGATGGACACCTCCACCTCGTAGGCGCCCTCATCAGCCAGCTGCAGGGGGCTGATGAGCAGCGAGCCGTTCTCCAGCACGCGGATGCGGTCGCGGTAGTCGGGCCGCAGGTTGCCGATGATCTCGGTGCCGATGGACTGGACCACGGTGACGGGTTTGTCCCTCTTCAGCTGCCACTTGACCACGGGCTTGTCGGCGCTGGCGCTGGCGTAGCGCACCGACAGCAGCGCCGCCTTGCCCGCCGTGCCCCGCACCAGCGGCGTGGGGCTGGTGATGTTCACTCCTGCCAGCAGACCTTGGGGTGTGGGGAGAGACAGTGGGGTGCCCAGCATGGAGGAAACAGGGAAACACCAAGTGAGCACCCCCAAGGTGCCCAGCTCGGTTCCGTAACATTTGCAAAGATGCACGTGTGACCCCAAAAGTGCATAGGAGGTGGGAGCCCTGCTGCACTCAGATCAATGCAACACGAGAAAAATCAAGGAATCAGCCGCAAAATTGCTTTGGGCATGGGAGGTGGGTTGTCACAGACATCTTTTATGAAAAAGCCTTTCATTAGGATTTTTCCTCTTGAGAAGCTGAGAGGCCTCAGGAACAAAATGGAAACAATGGTTATCTGCTGCTGTGGAATGCAACAGGTGTATCTGTGATTAGCCCATGTTGATTGTTTCTAATTAATGGCCAATCACAGCCCAGCTGGCTCAGACAGAAAGTCGGAGCCACAAACCTTTGTTATCATTCTTTTTCTATTCTTAGCTAGCCTTCTGACGAAATCCTTTCTTCTATTCTTTTAGTATAGTTTTAATATAATATATATCATAAAATAATAAATCAAGCCTTCTGAAACATGGAGTCAGATCCTCGTCTCTTCCCTCATCCTGAGACCCCTGTGAACACCGTCACAGTGGGTCAATGCAACCCCCTGTGAAGATGCATTATCACCCCCAAAGCTGCATTGGGGGTGGGGGTGCTCCTGCAGCCAGGTCAATGCAACCAACCCTTTGCAAAAATGCATGAATCACTCCAAAAATGCAAGGATGGCACACCTCCTGTTGCTAGGCTCTGCAAAAATGCATGTGGTGCCCCCAAAATGTGCAGGGCTTGGGCAGGAGCTCTCCTGCCGCTGGGTCAATGCAACCCTTTGCAGAAATTCATCTATCACCCCAAAAATGCAGGGGGAGTGCTCCTGCAGCCAGGTTGATGCAACCCTTTGCAAAAATGCACACATCACTCACAAGAATGCAGGGGGTGGGAGGCAGGTCGAGGCAACCCTTGGCAAATTTTTATCATTGCCCTGCAGAAACTGCCTGGGGAGTGAGAGATGCCAGTGCAATGCTTTGCAAAGATACCTTAATTCCCCCAAAAATGGTGTGGGGGAAGGATTTTGTATCCCACCTCCACCCCCATTGGATGCTCCTCTCCAGACAAAGCCCCCTCAGAGAGAAAACTGCATCACGAGAGTCTATGCACGTGCATTGCTCCTCATCGCTGGTTTTAAGCCAAAAAAAGGCAGGGAAAAAGTGTAAAAACATGATTTTCTGGGGGAGGGGACTCCTCAAAATGTTCTCCCTCCCCAAAATACCTGAGCATCCCCGTCCTGACATCCCAGAGGTGCCATCCGTGAGCCCCCCACACGGACACCGTCATCGACAGCGAACAAACCCCATATTGAAGAGGAGGGGAGAGTGGGAAAACCAGCTGGGCTGGGAGAAGCAGGAGCAAGAAAGGCCTTAAACAAGCCCGAAAAGTCATGGGACCTATTGGTATGCAGCGTCCGTCCGTCCGTCCTCCCCGGCAGCGCCACAAACAGGCCCCGACTCGCCAAATTTAGGGGAGCCCTCGCCCCACAGGGAAGGCCAAGGCATGGGATGGGGATGTGGCCTTCCGTGCATCCCTGCCCCCTCCCCGTGCGCTGCTCTTTAACTGTTTCTTCCCCCTTTTTTAACCCTATTCCTAGTTTTTTCCCCACTATGGATAAACAAAAATTTTGGAGTTCATTAATAAATCGGGAAATGTTCAATTTTCCTACAGCATCCTTGACTTAGGGATGGAGACCTCCCAGGCCTTTTCAATGGCTTTTGTTGGAAAAGCCCACCAAAAATCCTCATTTTCACACTGTTTTGTGGCACAAATCCCTATTTATATTTTTTAAAGCCCTGCAGTATTTTTTGGGGTTCCGTCTCTGCAGCCCTGGCTGGTTTTAGGGTCTAAATCAAAGCCAGCAAAGAACCCAGCTGGTTTTGTTTTTCATCCATCCTCCCCATCTGAAGGTAAATGGGGCCTCCCCAGAGCTGCTTTTGGGTGCAAACTTTGGTAAAACAGAACAAAATTCTTGAAGGTGATTTTCTGTGTTGCCAGACCTGGGATGGGGTGATTTGGGGCTCATTGAATTCCAAAAAGTGAGAATTTTGAGAAAAAATGATGGAGAAAATGATGGAGAAAAGAGTTGCAGTGGGATGAGGCAAGCCTAGAAATGGGGTGAAAAATGACTTTTTACGGGAAGCTGAAGAATGAGTAAGAGAAAATATTTGGAGATGCTAAAATTTGGGGAAAAATGGAGTTTGGGGAAGGAAAAAACCTGGGGAGAAGATCAGGATGGGGGCAGTGCCAAATCCTCCCCTACATCAGGACCTGCTTGGCTCCAGCAAAGTGTTTTCCCCAGTTTTCATTGTATTTTACCCCCTTTTTTCCCAGCTCCCAAGCAGTGGGTACGCTCGACAGCACAACAACCCTCCCTCCAACCCCCCCCATAGGGCATCACCACCCTCATCACCCCCCCGGCCCTCACCCTCCATCTGGATATCCCCAAAAACCACGGAAAAAACGGGAAAACGGTGGGAAAGAAGGGAAATGTCCGTACCTGCGTGCAGCGCCAGCGGGGGCGTCGCCCCCGTAATTTTTTTTTTTTCCCTCTTTTTTTTTTTTTTTTTTTTTTTTTTTTTTTTTTTGTTCTTTCCTTTCTCAATAGAGCCCTGTGTCCTGGTGGCTTTCGCCTCCTCGGAGGCCTGGAGCTGACATTTATTTGAGGAAAAAACCACTCAGATTTGCAATTTTTTTCCCCCACACACAGACCCCCAGTTCCATGTTTTCTACACTTGGGCTATGGGGGCATCACCCCATCGAGCCCAGCCGAGGTTTGCCATCCCCTCCCTGGACAATCCAAAGGGATTTTGGGCTCTGAACACCCCATTCAGCTAAGCTGGGGTTTTCTTTACATGGGGTGTTTTGCAAAGCTGAACCCCCACCCCAAAAAAGCTCCCTCCCCGCTTTTTTTTTTTCTTTCCCCTCTTCCCAGGCTCTAAAGCGAAGCCCGGTGGCATCCAGGCTTCATTCCAACTCCATGCCAATTAGCGCCAGTTCCCCGGGCACCGCTGAATAGGGCAGCGGGATGTGAGGCAGGATGCCCGGAGCCATTTCCCACCCCCTTCCCGAGCCCTGCCAGGCTCATCGCCCCAGAGAGCCACCGCCCACCCCCTCGGGGGTCTCCTGGCCCCCAAAAAGGGTCGATGCCTCCGAGCATCCTGTCCCAGAGGGAGGGAGATGCTCTGGCGGAGACGCGTTGTGGGGAGATGGTGCAGAGGGGGTTGGGGGATGGTACAGAAAGGGGCTTTGAGGGAGTTTTGGGGAGACATTAAGGGGGGCAGATGCTTTGGGGTGACGCTATGGGGAGGTGCTTTGGGGGCCTCTAGGGGGATGCTGTGTGGAGATGTTCTAAGGGGATACTCAGACGGAGTCAGGGATGCTGTAGGGATATTTGGGAGCGATTCGCAAGGAGATGTTCTGTGTGGGGTGTTCCAAGGATGCTCAGGGGGCAGTTTCGGGGATGCTCCGAGGCAGACACGGTTCCTCCCCCTCCTTTCCACCGGAGGCGGGACTCGAACCGGTGACCTCAGAACCCTGAGGGGCTGGGGCTGGGGGCGGCCTGCGGTTGGCTG
>NW_005054541.1:342506-346793 GCF_000277835.1 Geospiza fortis | reverse complement strand
GGCCTCCCCTGGAGGGGGCGGGGGCGGCCCCCGGCGCGGCGGTGGCGGGCGCTGGCCGAGAGGAACCCGAGCGTGGCAGCCGTGGGCGCCTGGGTGGAGAGCGCGCCCGGGCAGCAGAGCCCGGCCTTTGTGAGTGCACCGAGGGCGCCTCTGCCGGGGCTTGCACCCTTCCGTGGGCCGGTGGAACACCCAGCGGGGCCAGAGCCAAAGGGGATCTTTTTCTCAGCCTGAGGGCAGCCAGGAGCATGGCTCCTCAAAATAATAATTTGTTTTAATGTGATTTAGCGGGGTCAGAAGCTGCTGTGATGTCCATGTAGTCTGGCCTCCCCTTTGCACGAGCTCTGTGTTTTGCAGAGATAAACAAAACTCTGCAACTTTGTGACAGTTGTAAAGCCGGCCTGTTTATTACAGTGTATTTGTTACAGGTCTGTTTATTACAGCGCTGGACGCATGTGGAGGTTACTCTCTTTAAAAGACATGCGTACTCTTGGGGACTTCAGGTCTCTTTTTTATTTTCTTCTCAAATACGTATGCATACAATTAATTTTATTTTCTTCTCAAATACATATGCACAATAGGTTCATACATATTCATTTTTACAAATTTCACGTGACATTTGCTACTAGTTCTTCTTTATCAGAAAGAATTCTTAGGTCAGGCTGACCTGCTCTCACAGTAGTCTCTGTTTCTCTTTATCACTTTCTGTCTTTTTTCCCTTTATCTCTGTCTTTCACTGAAGCAGTTTCTCTGAGTTTAGGCTTTTTTGCAATCAGGCTAAATAGTTATGTTTTCAAACTACAGACTTAACTCAAAGATGTACATTTCACTTAAATCAAAATGGATTTCTCCTCTGGAGAATTTCTACTTAGTCTCACCTCAGCATCTCTCTGGGTTGATCCCCCTCCAATAAACTGTGTTTTTTGAGGAGAAATGCATCAATTTTAAATATCAGTCAGGTGGGGAACCCAGCCAGTGCTGCTTCTTGTTTTTCCATTCATCTCTTAAGGATGTCAGGGAGTTGAGATTTTATTCTGTGTTGCTGATTAGAAAAAAAAATTAAAAAATTAAGCTGAGTGTTTCAGGGTCTGGAGCCCATCTCTGCTGTACCCTATTAGAAACACATAAGGAAATCTTCATGGATGCTTATCTCAGGGATTTCTGTTTTGAGGGTTGTTCTAAGAGGACTAAAAGTGCATTAAATATTGGATTATGAGTTCAGTCCCCTGTAATTAATGTCTGAACATTATAGAAGCTCCTGCCCTTCTGAGATGATTTATTTCTATATTGTAATTTAAATCCTGAAAGGCTGAGATAATTTATGGAAATCAATCATCTCCATATTCCACAGGACTTCCATCTTGGCACTATGGAACTTCTGGGGGAGCTGATCTTTTCCTGACAGCTTCAGGGGGCCTGGATGCTCCTGGGGCTCCCCATGTGAGCCTTCCAGAGGTGAATGAAGCTGCCCAGGGTTATCTGAGCTTATTTAATACACTTAATTAATCCATAGTAATGCCTTATGCATCAGAGTTGCTGCTGAGGTGGGCAGTGGGTGAGCAGGCACTGGGCTGTTCCCTGGAGCACTCTCTTGGTTTCATCCCTAACAGGGTGGATTTCTCCCCATCTTGAAGTTTTGTTGGGCTGTGCTGACCCTGCTGCTCCAAGTCCATCTTGGGCCTCACCCCTTTCCTACATCCCTTCAGTCTCTGGTTTCTCTTGCTGTGTTGGCAGCCAGGAGAGCAGTGCTGTTTTAATTTAAGCCATAGTGCTGTTGCTTGGCAGAATTGCAAAGAAAACAAAATGGGATTTTTGGGTTTCTCAGGTCATTGCTCTTAATCTTTCACTTCAGATGGTACAGACATTCTGAAGCAGTGCTGTGCTCTATGAACTGCACCCCGATGTGCTTCCAGCCTTGCAGAACATCACCAGGGTGAGGGGCTGGCCTGTTCCTATGGATCCAGGCTTTGGATATTTGAGCATCTTTTAATAGGAGCTGGGAGCTGCTCCAAGGGTTTCCTTTTTCTTTGCTTCCCTGTGTGTTGCAGGGAGGCAAAGGCAGAGATGTGCATGCTCTGTATCTCTAGTCAGACTCAATCCAACCCATAATAACCTAGTAGATATCGTCCAAGCTGTTATTCCACATATTTTTAAACAAAAAATGAAGTTTGCTCTGAGTGCTGCTTGTCTGCCTGGTCACTCTGGGTGGGGGAAAAGAGAATCCAGGGACCCAGGCTGCTCTAGTGCTCCAGTTTAGCTTGAAAACCCTGGTGAAATCTGCTTCCACCTCACCCAGGCTTCAGCATCCCGGGTGGAGGAGGAGCTGAAGGAGCAGCAGCTGAAGAAGGCAGCCAGCCTGAGGAGGTTCCAGGGCGAGGTGAGGCAGCGCGTGAACCGGCAGGCCAGGCTGCGCCGCAGGCTGGAGCTGCAGAAGGCCTACGAAGCAGTAAGTGAGGCTCTGTCAGGAGAAACTCTTCCAGACACAGCATAAATTGGGAAAAACCCAAACCCTGGGGCTTAGGTCAACACCTAAGTCAAGGTGTTAATGAGAAAAAATGAGAAAATCTGAGGTTTCAGACCCTGTGGTGGCAAACAGTGTCCAGGCTGGGTCAGCGTGACACTTTGGTTGGTGCTGGAGATGCTTTGAAGCCTCCCCAGGGAAAGGTTACTGGCTCCCTCAGGCAACGGCAGAACAGAGTTCTGAAGCTCTCTGTGGAATTGCCTGGAGTTAAAAAACATCCAGGCAGGAGTTGGGAATGATGTGGATGTGTCCTGGCTGCCTTTGAAACAAAGCAGTTTTTCTGCTGTTTCTTCTCCGATCCCTTTTCCAGAGCAGCCAAGTAATTTTCAAACAACACTTTCCCTCTGCCTCCACATTCCCTTTCCCCCCATGGGCTTGTTTTGGATTATCCTGTGAATATATTTAATTCTTTCTATGCTCAAACAAGTGCTGGGGAGGCTTGCCAGGATCTGACTGTGGCAGAAAAGAGAATGCACTGACATGTCACCAGCTTTGGCTGCCCTTGGGGTGTTTGGGCTGTTTCCATGGCTGGCTGGGGATGTCCTCATGTAACTCTGCCAGCTCCAAGCGGGAAGGCCGCAAATGCCCTCAGCCCCAAAGAACCTGATGCTTCTTTGTATTCTCAGCATGGAGAGCCAAAACCTCCCTCCCAAGGGTGGTGAAATGTCCCCACAGTTGACATCTTGCTGGGTCACGGTTGGAGATCCCTGTGGCTTTTTCCTGGCAGGTGGAGAGGGAGAGCTGTGCTGCTGTGCAGTACTTGAGCCCCTGGAAGAACACGTGCCTGTTCCAGAGCCTCCCTGCTCCCATCATCTGTGCACCCAGTGGCTCTGGCCCAGCCCAGCCAGAAGAGGAGCACGGGGAGCCATTCCAGCAGCAAGCTGCCGAGGTGAGCCCTGCCCCTCCTGCGCTTCCATCGCTGCTTTGGCGTTTTGGATCCTCGGGGTTTGAAATGGGGAACGGGCCATGTTTTCTTTTTGTCTTCTACAGCACATCCCTGTTATTTGCGTTTAGCTATTGAATGAAACGTCAGCTCACACTGTCACCCTGAACGCTGTGGTGCTCCTCAGAGCATCCAGCTCTGTGTCTCATCCCACATGCTGTGGCTGAGCTGGTCTGGCTGCTGGCAGGCTCGGTGCTTTCCCAGCCGTGTCCTGGCGCAGATGTGGCACTAGGTGGTGCCACCTCATCGCAGCTTGTCTTGTGCAGCCCGAAATCTGGGAAAACCTGCCTTCAGGACTGTTTAAGCTTTTTTTTTTTTTTTTTAATGGTGATGTTTATGGTGCATTTGGTGGTTTAGAAAGCCTGTGTGCTCGCCTCGGAGCTGGAGTTATTCCAGTTGGAGCACCATGGGATGCATTCCAGTTGAAGTAACTTGGGGTAGAAAATCACTTCTGGCTGGATACCAAGCAAGCAAATTTGGGATCTGGCATCTCAGCAACATGTTTTGGGAGCAGCTGAGTTGCCTGGATCAGAATTTCGGTACCTGGGGGCAGCTCTGAAAGACCCTGATTGTGTGTTGGGTCGTGCTGCCTTGATGGAGCTCCTTGGCTGGAGCAGACTGACTGGGAGATGTCTCCTTGCAGCTGAACTTGTGCTGTGTTTTCTTTGCCTCCCCTCTGGGCTCAGCTCAGCAGGGCTGTGCAGCAGGTGCGGCGCAGGCTGGCCTCCCGCAGGATCCTGTCCCACGTGTCCCACGGCGCCTGGAGGCAGGAGGTGAGGAGGGCAGAGAAATCACCTTGCAAACTGCTCTGAAGGTTTGGCTCTAA
>NW_005054541.1:331403-342486 GCF_000277835.1 Geospiza fortis | reverse complement strand
TGTGCTTTCCTGTCACACCTTGTGGCTAACCCATTTCAGAGAAGGCAGCAGGATAGTGTGTGAAAACATCTCTGAGATGAACTCAAGAATGCAAAGTAGACTTTTAAAGGTTGAGATTGTGATCTGGGTATCTGGGAGGAATGTGATGACCAGCCTTCCCTTCAGGTGCCTTTATTTCTTCAAACCTCAGCACTTCTTTCCATTGCATCCATTGCTTGTTTTGTGTGGGTGGCAAAGATCTGGAGGGTTTTTCCTCACCCGGGGCTGGCTTCTGGTAGAGAATGGTTGGCATGCAGCTGCTTTCCTCAAAGCAGTGCATGGAAAGAGGTCAGTCCCACCTTTTGTTCTGCTGAATTTCATCCTGCTTTTGCTCCTTCAGTTCTCAAGACCACTTCTGTGTTGTAGCTATTTTCCCGGTCTCTATGCCAAGGCCTTTCTTGAACTGATGTACTTTGGAGAACACCAGGAGCAACCCAGCCTGGTGTTTGGACTTATTGCCTCTGGAGCCAGTTTCCTGCCCATCCTGTAAATCTTCATTCCCTTCTCTTTTTCAGGTTCACCAAAGGTGAAGTAGATCTTTGCTGATTATCTAGAAACTACCCTTTATAGAAGGGCTGCTCTGCCTCTTCTTTGTACTCTTGGATTTCTGATGAAGTCTGTCAGCTCTGCAAATAGGACTCAGAGAAACACAATAATTATGGTCTCAAAAACCTTGTTACCTGTTTCCAACAGCAAACATCCTTCTTGTTTGAGCTTCTAATGCATTCAGTGAGATAGGTTGATTTATGACCTCACATAAATAACAAAGCCACTGCCCAGGTGAGCCAGAGGGTTACAGGAGATCCGTGGGAGTCCTGAGCAAGTCATCCACAGCAGTGAGAAACACTGGGAGGGGTTTGGGACCATCCTCCCATCCCAGCCTCACTGCACCTACAGTTAATCTGCATAAGGAAGTTTAACAGCTTCCCTGATTTATTCTGGGAGGAATATATTGATTTATTGCATTGCTCTGTTTTATTACTCCATGATATATGAGGAGAAAAAAGCTCCCATGTTAATCTAAATCTCTCTCTGTATGAAGGTTTGGCATGTTCCCAGCCTGGCAGGAGTATTGCATCTTCCCTTCCCTTCAGGGGAAAACACTGCCACAGACATAACCATGGACCTGACCCCCTTGGTAGTGCTGCCTCTGCTTTTGTGCTCCTTGGATCTCCTTGTGCTTTGTATTCCAGCCCATTTCTTTGGTTTTATCCCAAGGGTTTTTCACCCAATACTTCTACAAGGCAAGTGGGGTCAGTAACTTAATCAAGATGCTTCTTTCTTCCTTCATCCATGCTGATAATGAAATCAAAGAGCAGAGCCCACCTCGTTCTTACCCTATTTCTGTGCAGTGAACTCCTGAGACCAAATCTGGGCCATGTTTTTAATCAGTTTTGTGCATCCCACATCAGACTTCCATCTAACAGGTTTTGCTTTACCCCAGTGTTGAATTAGGCCACGAACCCCAGAGTCTTCTGCTGCTCTTTGCCTGAGGCGTCTTCCTTCTATTGTAGGAGACACACAGCTTATCCTGGCGTGACTCTTGACAAATTTATGCTGGTTGCTGCTTATCTTGTTTTCTTGTGGTTTACAGATAGTTTGCAAGGTGATTTCCTCTTGTTTTTTGAAAGTCACAGTTAAAGTCTTGAGGCTAAAATCTTCTATTTGGTATTTCCTTTTCCTCCCCTTTAAATAAAGACACTCCTTGTGTCCTTTGCTGATAATCTGGACCTCCATAGATTTCAGGGAGCTGTTTGCACCTTAGCTGCTGTTCTGGCCCAGGGGAGGTCCATCCTCCTTAAAAACCTCAGCTTTAGGAATAACCTGACTTTTTCTTCCCAATAATAGTCCCAGCATTTTTCTCCCTGCTGCTGCTAACTCCAAGCAAGTCTTTGACTGTAATGTTTTTTTCCCCATCAGTCCTGTTTTCTGCATTTTTCTTCATCTTTTTCCTTTCTCCCTGTCAAGCATTGCATTCCCTGTGGTAATAATCCATGTTCCTAAGATTGCTGCTCTTTCTCTCCCCCCTAAGATTTCTGTTCAGGTTAAAAGCATCCAAGGAGTTAATTGCCTCTTTCCCAAGCAGATACTGGAGTGGTAATTGCCTGGAAATGACCTGTCCAGTGTTCCAGCTCATCCTGTTACTGAGTCTTTGCCTCCAGGCTCTGATGGACAGCTGTAGCTCCCCAGCATGGCAGCACCCAAATTCTTTTGTCCAGTGTCTCATTCCACCAAGTTGGTGTTGTTTTTCAACAGTGTCATGTCTTTCTGCCTTCAGTGCTCCAGAGAAACACCCAGAGCAATAACCCTTCCCTCTATTCCCTTATCCTTAACAAAGCAGCTATTCTGACATGGCTCTGTCATAATGGGGTTGATGGAGTAATTCCTGTTGTGCCTATCAGATAATTCCAGGCTATTCTCTGTCCTTCCCAAACAGCAGCAGAGCCATATCAAGGAATTCTTGGCATCACCTCTTCTCCTACTGATCCATCCTTTCCTTCTCAGCAGTCCTGCACTTCTCCTCCCACCATGCTGAAGGAAAAAAAGAAAGCAAGGGAAAAAAAATTATCCTGGCTTCAAGCTTGCTTCTGGCATTTTAATTCTTTATTTTGTAGGAAACAATCTGCTGCCTCTCAAAATATTGTGGATTGCCACTGGGGAGCCTGCCCACTTCCCATCTGAAGGAGTGTACTCTGTACTCAGTGTCTCTCAGAGATTCCAGCTCCTTGCCACTGTGAAATTGTGCCTGGAGAGGTTTCTGCCTTGCCTTCCCTTCACCCCACGTCTGTCCCACTGCTTCTGCAGTTGGGGAGGGCACAGTCACCCTGCTACATTCCTGTTGCCCAGCTCTGGTGGCCCATGGTGCTGCTGAACACATGGTGCTGCCAGATCCCATCCAAGTGACAGCACACACAGCCTCCTGTGTGCTAAAGCTGCTCCAAGGGTGTTCAGTTTTCCCTTGGCACCAAACAGCCAGATTTCAATTCCATGTTTACACCCATGTCCTCCCTTCTCCAGGAACCAGACCCTTGCCCAGCAGCTGCAGTGCCCATGGAGGAGAGTGAGGAGCTGCTGCTGGCAGGACACCACGATCTGCCTGCTGAGCTGCTGGAGCAGGGCACAGCTGCACATGGCACTGGGCAGGATGATGGCTTCTACCTCAAAATTGACTTTAAAAAAGTAAGACTCATGCAAAGTTGGTCTTAAGTGGTTTGGATCAGAGATTTATTTTGGTGTCTGGAAGAGGTTGCTCTTGGAATAGAGCAGTTGCTCCCTCAGGCCTGCTTAACTCTCAAGCCAAACATCCTCAAAGCAGTCTCAGGAGCACAACTGGAGCTCAGTGAGGTCGGCACTGCCATTCCCTGCTTTCATGGCCTTGGATTCCTGCCTGCTTGTGATGCCACTTGGCAGCTGCCCAGGTGAAAGCTGAAACCAGGGCGTGCTGTCACATCATACCCAGAGCCATGCTCACACCTCCTGCCTAAAGACCTGAGGGTGGAAGAGATCAAAAGAGATCAAATCAGTCAGAAACCTTGAAAAGAGGAGGAAAAAAAACCCAAAAAACCAAAAATAAAAAGTGCCAAAGCTTTGTATCAGGTGAAGGAGATGGCTGTGGCTATCCAGGTGCCTGGAGGTGGCAGGCCCTGCCCTAGGAGAGGTTGAGGAGGGCTTGATGTACTTATCCTTCCTCTTTTGTTTTCAAGCAGCTGTTTTTGAGCATCTGGGGGTGGAAATCGTTCATCCTGATTGCCTGGGGTGGTTGGCAAAGGCTTTATGGCTGTGGCAGTGTGTGCCCAGCCTTGGCTGGGGATTAGTCCAGCTTGGGCAGAAATGCTGGCTGGGCAGATAGGGACACAGCAGAAGTTTATGCTGAGGTTTTGGGAGATGTGGAATTCCCCTTACACTGAGGTTTTTTTTCACACTTCAAGTAATTCATAATAGAAGTTTGGGATGGGGGAGATGTGCATCCATATTTAAAGTAAAGCAAAGCCCTCCTCCAAGGGTATCTTTAGAGGTGTTTTCACAAAGCTTTGGTGCTCAGACTCCTATATTGAGATGTGGCACATCTCTCCTGTTCATGGCCAACCTGGACCCCAGATAAAGCCCATTCCAAGGTGGGTCATTGAGGTCTGGAGGGATCACACAGAGGCCCTGGCTCCAGTGAAGAGCATTTTGCTGGGGGAAGATGACAAAGAGCTGTGGTGATGCTGATGCTGCTCCCTTCCATTATCTCTCAGGTCTGTGGTGGGACAGTGAAGGACTCGAGCCCTCCTGGGAGGCCACACAGTGAATGCCAGCCTCCCCTCAAACTCTGGGCTGGTGTTGACCAAGAGGAAACCAGGAAGCAGGTCTGTCCAGGGGAGCCAAGCCCCTTGTGGTTTTGTTTGAAAGATATTGGGTGTTAAGAATGCTGCTGGCTCTAATAAGAAACCTCAGAGGAGCTTTGATGTATGAAACCCCTACTGGGTTTAGTTTGTCAGCTTTTGGTCTCAGACTTGGGCAAAGCTACCAGGTTATTTTTTAAAATCTGTTCTAAGTGGAATTGTTACCTACTCCTCCTACAAAATCTGGGATCTCAGTAACACCAGAAATTTGAAGGAGAAACAGGCTGCTTTCATTCTGCCTGGCAAAACCATGGGGTGCTTGCTGTAGTTGCAAGGAGCTCAAGAAGCTGCCAAAAATGCTTAAAAAGAAAAAAAAGAAAGAAAGAAAGAACAAAGCTAACTTTATCTTGTTTAAATACAAGGCTGGAATATAAAGGTTTCTTTGCCTTTGGGAATAGCCTCAAGCTCCGCCTGCAGGCCAAGTGGATGATTTCACAGAGAGGGTTTACAGCCTGTGTCCTGGACAGTTTGGACAGTTTGGCTCATGCTAATCTCAGTGATACAGAATGATGATGTTTCTCTTGGATGCCTAAAGCCAGTGACTTTTATTTTCCTGCTTCCTCCTGCCACGAGGAGGAACATTTCTCTCTCCTTTTGTCACCTTTCTTGCAGTTTGCAGTGTAAAATTATGAACAATTTGCATGGTTTTTGTTTTTCACAAGTGTTTTCCAACCAACTGATCCCAAATATGGTTGTGGTTTCTCACCAGTGTGGCAACAGCTGGGGCTTCTCAGTCTGCTCCTCCTAACCCTGCTGTTCCCTTCTCTCTTGCTTTTAATCTCCTTGGCTCTGATCCATCCAAGATAACTGGTTTTGCTGCACTCTCCTCTGCCTGGGGTTTTTCCATCCGGTTTTCTTCACTGGCAGCCTGCTGATCTCTTCTCCTCCTCCTTTATCTCCAGCTGTGCTGGGCTCTCTCCACTGAGTGAGGTGGGACAAACTCAGCCCAAAGGTTTTGGCATTCATGAGGAGAAATCTGTGCATTAAACTTTTGGGAGTCGTGGAGTTCCAACTATCTCTGTACCCCACAGCAGGAGAGCTTTTGTTGGGAGCTTTGGCCAGGAGGTTTCCCTGCCCTTGCTGCATCAGTGGGATCACCCAAAGCCCAGACACTAAACCCTCAGTATCCATATGGGAGTTCTTCCCTGCAGGGCCCCTGGATTTGTCTCAGCAATGGTTTTGCCACCTTGGTGGTTCTCCTGCATGTAGAGAATCCAGCTTGGTGTCATTCTTCCATCTTTTGGAGGAGATACAGGGTTCCACTGCAGGGGAGCACCAGTGTCCATGTGGCTCCAAATTCAAGCAGGCTGAAGTTGGAATTGGCTCTTTTCCCCTCAGCAAAGTGAGAATTTAGGAATTTGCCAGGTGGCAGAGCTGCCATCCGTAGGCAGTGTCCAATGGTTATCCAAATCATTTGTCATCAATACACTTTCAATTAACCTTCCTCTATATTTCCTAGTATCAAAAACAATAACCAACTATCATCATCACTCCATAACCACCCCCAAACAGACATAGAATTAACCCCAGAACTAACCCCACTTCCCCCAAAAAAAAACCACAAGCAAAAATACAAACCATGGTCATAAAGGGATAAAGTGGATCCAAAATACAAACCATGATCATAAAGGGATAAAGTGGATCCAAAATACAAACCATGGTCATAAAGGGATAAAGTGGATCCAAAATACAAACCATGATCATAAAGTGGAGGGATGCTGGTACAGAGCTCTCCAATGCTTTGAGATCACTTGGTCTTCCCTACCTTGGTGCCGTCTCTGCAGCTTCCCAGTGCTGGGTCATGTGCTCTCAGAGATATTGAGGGTCTTTTGGGGAAAGAGCAAGGTTCCATCTTCCAGCAGTCAAGCTGAGCACTGGTATCACTGGGTATTTATTCCCAAACGTCCTTGTCTTGTTCTTGCAGCGGCAGAGCGAGTTCCTGCGGTGCCGGCGCCTGTGCATGGCCCTGGAGCGGGAGCGCGTGCGGCAGCGCCAGCGGCAGCAGGACAGGCAGCAGAGAGTGTCCCAGTGAGTCTGTGCACGTGGTGGGGTCACCTCCTCCATCAGGGTCCTTCAGAGGCTTGGAAAAGTCTTGTGAGTTTGTCTGGCGTAAACCAAGCACTGATGTGTAACCGCCCTGGGTGGGATTCACACACCCTTGGGCCATGTTGAGTCCTTTAGCACTTCTCTATCTAATTTTGAAGTCCCTGTGCAGCTTGTTAGGAGCTGGGAGCCAAATCATGGGGCTGGGAGAGATGCAACTTCCCAAACCATGACTCTGGGAACCTAAGCCAGTGTTTAGAAACTTTGGGGTGAGGTTATGTTGTTGTGCTAAGCTGTGACCATCCCTGGCATTTTTAATATCAGACCCTTCACCCTCGCAGCTATAAAAACTTATACAGTGTAATAAAATATTTTACAGGCATTTGTTCCAGAGTTGAACACTTGGTATCTGTGTTAAAGTATCGGTTGTGGTGGAGTTTTCTCAGCTTCTCCTGTGAAGGGGTTCACTAAGGAGAAGCTCTGCAAATTCACAGCAAAATAAGAAAGATCCTGTAATTTTTGGTTTTTCTCTGGCTTTCTTTTGAATGAACTGACCTAAATCTGACCATCCTGGCTCTTCTGTGATCAGGCTTTGGAGGAGTGGGACAGGCACCACAGGGCAGGATTTCATGGGCATTTTTTGGGAAAACCTGCCAGTCTAAAGCAGTGCTCCTTGAGCCACATCCTGACATTCCAGTCAGCTTGGGAGAGCTTGTCCTATGCTGTGAATGCTGGCAAGGTCCCAGGGATTCCTAGTTAGGGCACTACCTTTTTATTATGATTTTTTCTCTTGAAGTGTGTGCAGAGGGGAACTGGGTTTGTAATTACAGGGTATAAAGCCCCGAGCTGGCCTTGGCCTAGAGTGGATTTATTGTGCTGTACTTAAGGTTCTACATTTAATTTTAAAAACATTTCCAATTTTATAACTCAACCAGAGAAGGTCAACTTAAGCACTTTGTTTCTGGATGTAAAGATTTGACCCCCTGCATGAAGTAAGGTCTGAAATGTCTTGTCCTGCCTTCTTCCCAGCCTTGACTTTTGTTTTGATGCCCCCCTGGCAAGGAGTGGCCTGGGACACATTGCTGCATTTGGGAATAAAATGTCAGACACTTCGGTGTAAAGCCTTTTTGCTTTGCAATTGCTGCTTGTCAGGGGAATGTGTGTTGTGTTTGGTGGAAATTACACAACCCAGGTCCCACTAAAGGGCTGGAGGTGCAAGGGAGACTGAGGAAATAGAGGGAAACTTAGTTAAAAGTACATTTTAAAGCCTGTTTTGGAGTAAAGGTGGGATCCTTGGAATGTCTCTGCTGTCCCCAGCCTTGTCACACTTCCCTGACCGGGAAGGTGCTTACAGAAGGACCCAAGCTGCCTCATTATCAGGAACAATGGGAAGTGGGGAAGCTGGGAAGCCAAGGTGTTGGTCCTTTCTGGGGGGTATTAAAGAGCCCAGCTTTGTTTAAGGACAGAAGTGCAGCTTTGGGGAACTGTGTGTGGCAGCAGCATGTGTGGATGTGATGCAGGAGGGAGCTGGAAGAGGAAGTCCAGGATGGTGAGAAAACAGGCGGGCAGGAAGAGTTTGAGGGCAGGAGAGCATTCACAGGCTGGTGTTGCCATATGGGGGGAAGAATGGAGGCTCAGGAAGCTTTTTTGACCATTCCATGTTTAAAGCCAACATGTTTGTTTATATTTATTTATATTTAATGCTGTAATTAGTGCAAAATTACTTTTGCCTTTGAAAGCAGCAGCATCACCCAGATTGCTGTGCCCTGACCTCACAGCCAGGAATGAAGGTAGGGGTGGGAAACTCCTTCTCTGAGCTCCTTCTCCTGTGTTCCTGCAGGATTAAGAGGCAGAAGGAGAATCAGCGGCGGGCAGAGGAGCAGAGGATGAGAGACATGGCTGAGCAGAGAGAGCCCTCCCCAGGAGAGGGAACCTGGGCAGCCCTGGCCCAGCTCCAGCTGCAGGAGAGGAGAGTGAGGGACAGACAGCAGCGGGATAAGGAGCACGTGAGGTACAGGCAGTCTGTGCTCCTCGTGCAGAGCCAGGTGTTGCTGCCAGAGGTAATGTTTGATCCCTTGCAGGTATGTTGAAGCTCTGAGAGCCCAGATGAAGGAGAAAGTCAAACTCTGTAACATTGACTTGCCCCCACTGTGTTCCTGTGGGTCTGATTTCTGGGATTCCCACCCGGATACCTGTGCCAATAACTGCGTCTTCTACAAAAATCACAAAGGTAGGAGCTCCTGCTTTCAGAGAGGAGGCACCTGGGCCTGATTGTACGGGGAGAAATCAAACCAGGATAGGTGTTTCCATGCTCCTGGGCTGCTGTGCAGAGATGCTCCTCCAAATATGCTCTGGAGAGGGCAAGTCAGGGGCTTTGCTGCTTGACCCAACCTCTGTCCCTTAGGGAGTGTAGTGGCATCCTCAGCAAGGCACCAGCCCCTACAATGTGTTAAATTACACAGCTGTGAACACAGCCATGAGGAAAGTGCTGCAAAGCATCTCATTAGGGACACAGAGCCCTCTGCCTTAAATGCTGAATTGTCTGCCAGGAGGATGCACAAAGGTCTGGAAATGGCCTCCCTTAGGTGATGGAGTGCTTTGACCTTGAGCACAGCTTGGGAAAATACCTGCCTGGGCAACTGGGAGTTATCTGGGAGGGAAAATAGAGACATTTGGGTTCATAAAGTAATCTTTGGTTTGTGTACTGATTTATGTTCAGGAGTGTGCAGAGTGTGCAAATGGGTGTATGGAAAACTACAGGCATGTTGATTTACCTTAAACCCCAATCTCTCTGCTCTGGTGAAAGGCTAGAGCCAAGCCCAGTTTCAGGCCATAAGTGCAACTCTCATGCCCTGATAGTGTTTGTGTCCCCATCCTGCTCAGCCTACAGCCAGGTGCTGCACTCGGTGATCTCCTCCTGTGCCCCTGCAGCCACACGCTCTCTGCAGGACCTGGCTGCTCTCTGTGCTCGCTCGGGGAAGCGTCTGTGACCGAGGAGCTCCGTGGGGCTGTGCCTGGCCTGCCTGCCCTCCACGCCAGCTGCCAGGACGGTGTCACCTTTGCTCTCCCAGGCTGTGCTGTGCCTCTCCCACTGTGCCCCAGGGGTGCAGCTGGCCGGGGCGATGGTCGAGGTGAAGGAAGCAATTGCTCTGTGCGGTTGGTTTATGGCAGGCACTTGCATTCCAGTAGCTGACTATTGACTACATATCCTTATTGACTAATCATTATTGTGGAATAAACTGCTTTCAAAGATTGTTTGTCTCATTTGAAGTGTGAAAGGAGGAGAAAAGAGGTGACAGGGATCAGTGTCTCCTAGGGGAGGATTTCTAACCTCTCCCTGCTTTTCCTAGGGCTTCTGCCAGCCCTTGCCACTTGGATCACCTTCCAGAGCCAGGTATATATTGTTCCCTCCTTCTTTTCTGTGTGAGGATCTCTCTTCCAGTAATACCCATGCAGCTTTGTACCTGTCCCATGCTCCCATAGCCTCTACTTTGCTCCTGAAAGGAAGGAGCATTTTCCTAGTAAAAAAATTTTCATGCCTTTGCAGGAGTGACTGGAGCAAGATGGGTTTTCCCAGAACTGCCTGTGCTGAGGTAATGTGGTGCTGGGCAGAGGTTACTCCATACCCTGTCATTAATATTTACTCCTTGCTGCCCTCCCTTTCCAATATTAACCACAGCAGGAAGGATGGGTGGCCGAGCGTGCCGGATCATTTCTTGTCCCTGTTCCCATCCCATTGGGCACAAAGCAAACCCACCTCCGGTCCAGAGGTGGCACAGAGCCAGGGAGTGCTCCTCGGTTCCCCCTGGAGAATCATTCACTGAGGGATCTGTCGTGGCTAATGCTGTTTATTAACAGCTGCTTGCGTCAGCACTGCAGCCCTAATTCAGGGTGTTGGAGTGGGTTTGGAAAGGGCAGGATGTGCCCCGTGAGGGGGCAAGGAAGCAAAGGGCTTCTTGTAGCTGATTTCAGCTCCAGGGCAGCTAAGGACAGGCAGTTCCTTGGAACTGCTGAGATGAGACCTTGGAACTGCAGGTTCCCCAAGGAACTTGCTCAGACCCTGGGTACCCCTGTTCGTACCTCTCTGGAGTGATCCCCAAGGGGGCTGTGCGCTGATTCAGGGCTCAGTTAAAGGAATAAATACAGCTGTTGCTGCTCCTCATCCTCAATCTGCCCCTACCAAGATAAATGGGATACTTTGAGAGGGGGTGGGAGAAGGACTCCCGACATCCCTGGCAATAACCCCGAACCATGTCTGGGGTAGCTCAGTCACCCTCAGGGCAGTGAAGCCTGTTCGGGGGCTGCAGGGATGGGAGTGGAAAAGTTAAATCCAGGTTTTTTCTCCTGGAAAACAGAGCATCTGGGGCAGCTCAGAGAGCCCCGGGCCGTACGAAAGGGGCTGCTCGGTCCCTTCGGGGCTGTGCCGCCTCCCACGGCCCGGCGCGGCCGTTCCCTCCTCCCAGCCGGCTTTGAAGGCGATGTTTGTTTTAGGGACAACGAGGACAGCCCGCTTCACCCCTCGCGGCCGAGGAATCGGGGCCGTGCCCGGACAGGGCCGGGGCGGGACCGGGGCCGGCGGGGCGGGAGCGGCGGCCCCGGGGGCGGTGAAAAGGAGC
>NW_005054541.1:312373-331331 GCF_000277835.1 Geospiza fortis | reverse complement strand
GGGAGTGGACTGGCTCTGGATATAGGGACCGGCACCAGGGTCGGGACTGGCCCTGGAAATATCCACTTCTGGGTATAGGGACCGGCACCAGGACTGGCTCTGGATGTAGGGACTGGGAGCGGGACTGGCTCTGGATATAGGGACTGGGATCAGGATCGGGACTGGTCCTGGACATAGGGAC
This sequence comes from Geospiza fortis, assembly GCF_000277835.1. NCBI lineage: Eukaryota > Metazoa > Chordata > Aves > Passeriformes > Thraupidae > Geospiza > Geospiza fortis. The sequence continues at coordinate 331,150 of NW_005054541.1, read as the reverse complement.
CAGCACTGGGATCAGGACCGTCACCGGGATCGAGGTGAACTGGGATGGGGACTGACATTGGGCAGGGAGGGTGTTGGCACCGGGACAGGGACGGTCTCTGGAACGGGGCTCACTCTTCTGTGGACCAGCACTGGAATAGTGACTGGCCCTGGACATTGGAGCTGACACCAGCATGGGGACCAGAACCGGCACAGGGATCAGCCCCGGGATAGGGAGGAGGGGGTGTCATTCCACCCGGGACTAGCACCCGCTGGAAGTGGAACTGGGATGGAGCCTGGCCCTGGGCACAGGAACTGGCACAGGGATGGAGTGTGGCCCTGGGCACAGGGACTGGCACTGGGATGGACCCTGGCCCTGGGCACAGGGACTGGCACTGGGCACAGGGACTGGCACAGGGATGGAGCCTGGCCCTGGGCACAGGGACTGGCACTGGGCACAGGGACTGGCACAGGGATGGAGCGTGGCCCTGGGCACAGGGACTGGCACTGGGATGGTGACTGACCCAGACCAGCAGACTGGCACCAGCATGGGGCCAGCCCTGGGACCAGCACCGGACTGGAGACCGCTTGCCTGGGGACTGACACGGGACAGGGATGAGACCTGGGCTGGGGACAGGGGTGAGAGGTCACCCCCCAGGGCCCAGCATCATCCCCAGGCACTGGGCCCAGCTGGGATCAGCCCACACCGACTGCAGCGCAGGGACTCGGCCTGGGGAGGGAGAACCTCGAGAAGGGCAGCAGGACCTGCCAGCCTCCAGATGTCTCAGGCCCTCTCACTCAAAATTCAGTGGGATGTGGCCAAGACGGAGACCTCGCCTGCTGCCTTCTCTTTTGACACGGTGATGGGACTGCTGCCCATTAAATTTCAAGCAGTAGTTGGATTTTTGGAAGCCCATTGCCAGACACCCGCCCTGCTTTTCCATCTGCTGGAATTTTCCCTGCCAGAACACGAAGGGTAAAAAGAAAAAACCCGACACCCAAGTGTCTGGCCCAGGGTGGCGCTGCGTGTGAACTTTATCTTCCCCTTCCCTACCGTGGCCTCTCTGCTCCTCTTGGATCAGCCCTGCAGTCACTAGCAGCGATTTTGGTGGTTTATTCATTTTTTGGGGTGGGAAGCAGCAGTTTCTCAGCCACAGTGCAGCCTTGGGGCTGGCACCCCGGCACAGGGAGTTGCCCTGGATTTGCAGGACTCCCGTCACTGCTGCAGCTCCAGGGAGAAGTGAAACTGCAGAGAGGAGCAGGATGGGTCAAAACCACCAAAGGAAAGGTTGTTTTTTTTCTAAACTTGGAGCAACCCCGTGACATGTCTGTGTGCTGCAGCTGCCCCTGACTCTTTGCATCCTCTGTGCTGCCATAAAACCCTTCCTGAAGGCAGGACAGCTCCTTCAGAGACACTCATCGTGCTCCAGAGAGTGCTAGATCCTACCTGGGATTCCCCAGGCTTTATCTGTTAGCTTTGATGGGTGCAGCGTCCCAGTTTCCTGAGTCCAGACTCCCCCTTTCCCTGTATTTAATCCAAGCAAAGGGAATGAAATGGCATTTTGGTGGAGGAAGGGGAGCTGGTATTGCCCCCTGCTTTTTTTTCCAGCTTATCTTTGATTAACCCTGGGAGTGATGATGAATCAGCACAGTTTCCACTCGTGACACCAGGAAGGCACTTGCTCACCCTGTGTTTCGGTGGGATGTAACTGCTCGAGGAGCTGGAAACACTGCTTGATGTTCCCCACAAAACTCAGCTGATCTTTTTCAGCCACATCCTGGGCTTTTTTTGGGGGGTCTGCTCACTTCCTGACCAGCTCAGCTGTGCTGGTTCAGGTCAGCTATCCAATAGAAGAGTCCCCTGTCCCACAGACCCTGAGCTCTCTGCTTCCTTCCTCCCTCAGCTATCGGGGACTGACTCTGGTGCTGACCTTCCTCTCCTACACCAGCTACCACCTCTCCCGAAAACCCATCAGCATCGTCAAGGTGAGCTCCAGCCAGGCCCCTGCTGTGGGACAGGGAGCCTGCAGAGGGCACATGGGGAGGGGGGTGCTGGCAGCACTTTGATTTCACCCCCTCTCTCTCTCCCTGCAGAGCCAGCTGCACCTCAACTGCTCAGCCTTGGGCCCGAACCCCCACAATGACTCCAACAGCACCACATGGTGCAGCTGGGCCCCCTTTGGTAAGGCTGAGTCCCCCCAGGCACCCAAAACCCACACTTGTGGCAGCTGAGTTGGGCTCCCCCCCCATTCCCTAGCACCAGGTCGTGGCCAGGGTTTGGCAGGGAGCCAGCTGCTCATTAGGCACCCGGAGGTAATTAAGTGATGAAGATCTGTCCCATGCCCCTGGGACAAAGGGCAGCAGCAGGTGGTGAAGTCCAGGACAGGACCAGGTCCCAGTGCTGATGGCACCTGGCCATGCCCCCAGAAGCCCCCGTGGGGACCAGGCTTTTGGGAATGGGGGACAAGACCAAGCCAGCAGCCAACAGGGAGGGGACACAAAATGGAGGCCAGGCTGAGGTGGCCCTAATATTTGTTTTCCAGATGGGGACAACTACAAGGAACTTTTTGGGGCGCTGGATAATGCCTTCCTGGTGGCCTACGCCATCGGGATGTTTATCAGGTACCCAGGGCCTTCCCCCCCACTCACCAGTTTGCACCAGTCTGGTGGAAGCTGGTTTCCATGGGGATGGGCTCGTGCTAACAGGGAAGCAGCCAGGGATCCGCTCAGGATTCGGGAGCTGGCTCTGTGTGATGTGCCCATTGCTGGCACCACCCGTGACAGCTTCTGTTGTGCTCTCCCCTCTCTCTGCAGCGGCATTTTTGGGGAGCGCCTCCCCCTGCGCTATTACCTGTCGGGGGGGATGGTGCTGAGCGGGCTCTTCACCGCCCTCTTCGGCCTCGGCTACTTCTGGGACATCCACGTCCTCTGGTACTTCATCATCGTGCAGGTGTGTTGTGCGGGATGGTGCCTCTCGGGTTTTGGTTGGTAATTGCTGCCCTGAGATGTGCAGGATGTCTCTGCTTCGGCCCGTGCGGCTGAAGAAAGAGTCAAAGCTCTTCAGTTTTCGGTCTTGAGGTTGTTTATTAATTCTTATCGATAAAATTTTCTTTCTGCCCAGCCGAGATCTGCTCAGCAGGGCAGCCACAGGCACTCTGACCACCCTCAGGGCGGTGTTGTCCTTTTATACTACAAACTACCTAAAACATAACACTTAATTCCCAATACCTATCACCTGTGTTAGACAGTGAGCTTCTATTCTAAACCAATCCCAAAGTGCCAGCATCACAGCAGAAGATGGAGACCAAGAAGAAGAAGAAGAAGGAGAAAGGCTAGAGATGCCCAAGTTCCTCCATCTTGTCCCCAAAACCCCCATACCAAAAATCCTAAAATCTACATTTTCACCCTGTGATAATTTTATTATTATACTATTTGAACTTCTGTGACTTTCAGGTCCTCATACAAAGCTGGTAACTTGCTCCAGGGGTCACAATCAAATCCCCAGGTGCTCTGGGCTGTGCCAGGGTCTCTGAGCCCCCCGGCGGGGTCCTGGCAACTCTGGACACCCAGAGGGATGTGCTGAGTTCCGACAGATGCCCAGGCTTTGCCTCCGTGGCCTCATCCCAGATTTTCAGTAGCGTTCAGGGGTTGGGGTGGCCCAGTTTCTGAGCAGGGCAGCCCTGAGCATTTGCTGTCCCCACAAAACCTGGCTGTGCGTGGCGTGGGCGTCGAAACCTCCGGGCGTGCCCGGCTCTGATCGGCGCGGGCAGCTGGTTTGGCAACACCAGCCACTCCCAGTTCAGCCATGGCAGCGATGCAAACGGCCCCAGGATTGCCCCAGCAGGGAAAAACACCAAACAAACCAAGTGTTTTCTCAACAGCTTTGGATAGGGGTGGCTGTTTTCGAGCCCGGTTGCCCAAAGCAGTGCAGGGCTCCGTGGCTGTGCCCGGTGCTTGCTGGGTGATGCTCCCGTCTCTTGCAGGTCTGCAATGGGCTGGTGCAGACCACAGGCTGGCCTGCTGTCGTGGCATGCGTTGGAAACTGGTTTGGCAAAGGAAAGTGAGTTTTTCTCCTCTGTGTCCCATGCCAGTCCTGGTCCCTGTTGACCCTGGCAGCCACCCCAGTGCCACTGACCCGGCTGTGTCCCCACCAGGAGAGGTTTGATCATGGGCATCTGGAACTCGCACACCTCTGTTGGCAACATCTTAGGGTCGCTCATTGCCGGTGCCTGGGTCTCCTCTGCCTGGGGCCTGTCCTTTGTTGTGCCTGGCATCATCATCGCCGTCGTGGGCATCATCTGCTTCTTCTTCCTCGTGGAGTGTGAGTGTTGTCATCTGGGGCACAGCAGACAAACAGTGTAGTGTATACAATTTTCCACCTTGCCCATCTCTAAGCATTTTTGGCAATCCCAAGTACTTATTTCCAACCTGTGGCTGGCAGGGATGTGGATCTGACCACCATGGGAATGCTCAGCATCTTTGGGGTTGTCCAGGCAGGCTCATCCCCCATACCAGTCATTCCTCTGGGCCTGTCTTTCTAGGAAATATCAGGGGAGTCTTTTGGGTTTTTACTGAGGAAGAGAGTACCCAGAGATGCAGCCTAGACCTGGGGGTTCCCAGCCCCTGTGAGATGCTGGAGGGAGACCAGGAGGAGTGGGGCTGCTCCAGGCTCTCCTCACAGGGTGTTCTTTCTCCCTGCAGATCCTGAGGATGTTGACTGCAATCCACCTCTGCATCACGTGAGTGGCCGATTCCCAAGGGGCCTGTCCTGGGCTGGGTGACACAACTGGGTCATCAGGTCGTAACCCATGTTCAGGTGGCACAGGGGATGGCTGTTGCTCTTCCACTGGGAGCATCCTCTGGGTCATGCCCCGCAATGTTTCAGCCTCCTCCAGCCACGAGAGCCACATCTCCTGCTTTTGGCTTGATTTTAGATGGCTGCTGATGAGAATCCTGGAGGAGTGACCACCAGTGAGAAGGATCCTGAAGCAGTGATCTCCAATGAGGGCCCACTCAGCCTGTCAGGCCAGAGCAGTGTGGATCACTCCAAGAGCCCCAAGGAGCCAGCTGAGGAGCCTGAAGCCATCAGCTTCTTTGGGGCACTTCGGATACCTGTGAGTGCTGGGATGGAGGAAAGAGCAAAGCCAGAGCAGCTCAGAGCATCCCCAGGGACACAGGAAAGCCCCACCATCCAGAGGTGACTGGGCTCCTGTGATGTCCCCTCCTCTCCTCCCAGGGCGTGGTGGAGTTCTCCCTGTGCCTGCTCTTTGCCAAGCTGGTGAGCTACACCTTCCTGTACTGGCTGCCCCTCTACATTGTCAACGTCGGTGAGTTTTGGGGACAGCGAGGTGGGAGTGAGCCTTGCGAGGGAAGCATCTCCTCACCCCTCTGCTCTCTCCCACAGCTCATTTCGGTGCCAAGGAAGCCGGGGACCTGTCGACCCTCTTTGATGTCGGGGGTATTTTAGGTTCGTCAACATACTGGGATGGAGGGGGTGGATCAGGGATGATTTAGGGACAATCCTGGCCTTGACCAGCCTTGGCTGGTCCCCTCTACAGGCAACACCATCTCTTTCCCCCAGGAGATTTATTCAGTGTTCACAGCACTCAGCAGGCAGCAAATGCCTCTCCATTTTATTTTGGCATCCATTTGTTTTGCCGGCCATCACAGCCTCTTTCCATCATTGCCATCACAGCCTCTTTCCTCAGGTCTCGCTTGCTCAGGCACTCCTTTTCCTACAGTTTGCAAGCGTGGAAGAGACCAGAGCGGCATGGAAATGCTGAGAAACCATCTGCAGGGAGGAAGTGGAAGGGATAAATCAAAACTCTTCACTCTGATGTTATTATGTTTAACCTTGGGGGCATACTGGTCAGAAGATGGGGGATGAAAGAGCATCATGTTGATTTTGGGCTGAGTTAGAACAAATCTCTGCCTTTGGGGCGGTGTGAGTGACACCTGTGACTCTTCCTTGCAGGGGGGATCTTCGCTGGCCTCATCTCTGACTACACTGGCGGCAGAGCCACCACGTGCTGCGTGATGCTGGTGGTGGCTGCTCCCATGGTGAGCTGTCACACGGGCTCCAAACCCGTCACGAGGCTTTCCTCCGCTCCGGCTCCTTTGAGTCACAGCTGCCTTCCTCCTCCCAAGCGCCGGGATGAGCTGGTCACGCGCCCGGCTGGGATCAGAGCTGGGATTCATTCACGTGCCCAGATGTTCCTGGGAGGGACGTCCAGCTCTAGGGGCTGGGGAGGGATTACAGAGACCTTGACAACTAAAAATACCCTGTAGGTTTTTCCATCCTGCCATAACTCTGCTCAAAACCTTGGGGGTCCCACCGAGCCCATCCAGCTTTTTTTGTCTCTTTGATTTTCATCCCAAAAGCCCCTGAGCCAATGGCCTGATGCTCCACTGGAACTTGGCCTGGACATTCTTCCCAGGCACCTGCACAGAGCTCATCTGGCTAATTAGCTGTAATCCAGTCCTGGCTGGCTCTGGGGTGGGAGCCTCTCCTGAAGGAGCTGGCACGTGCTGGGAAGCAGAGGGGCTGTGTCACGTCCACGGCCTTGAGAGCACCGTTGGGGCAAATTATGTCTGGCTGCAGCTGTGGGACGTGGCAGAGCCTCCCTGGCCATAAATTGTGGCAACCCCCCTGTTTGCCAGCTGCCAGGTATTTCATCATGCCAGTGGGATGCAGAGGTCAGGGGTGCACTCAGCCCCCCAGCCCAGCTGGTGCTTGGCACGAGCAGTAATTCAGGTCCCCACATTCTCCATCCCATTCCCAGAGTACTGCTGCAAGGAAAACTGTTGGTAAAACAGCTGGAGTAGCCATAACTGGTTCACCTTGTGTATCTTTTCCAGCTGTTCTTGTATAACCATGTGGGTCAGAATGGCATTGGCATATCAGTAGGTAAGGAGCTCCATGGTGCAGCTGGGTGCTGTCACTGAAGTGGTGATGGAAGACACTGAGGATTCACCTGCCTTTATTCCTCCTCTTGGGCCAGGCTCCCAGGCTGCATCTGGGGGAGGGTGGTGTTGGGTGGGTGTTCACTGCCTGCTGGTGGGGTCTTCATGGGAAAATGGAGATGCACAGGAGATGGATGGACAGCAGTCCACACATGGGCTGGGGATGATGGATCCAATGTCCTGCTGCTCCCAGTCCCTAAAGATTTAATCTCTTCCCGGGTACCCTGCAGCGATGCTGATCATCTGTGGAGCTCTGGTCAACGGGCCCTACGCGCTCATCACGACAGCAGTGTCGGCAGATTTGGTAAGAGGAGCCCCTCAGACCCCTCCATGCTGCCCCTGCACACCCAGAGGCTGTTCTCTCTTTCCCAGAGGGATTTTGCTGGGTTTTTTTCACTTTATTTTCCAATGTCTCCAAAGCCCAGTGGAGAAGGGCAGAGCTGTCACTGGTGCTGTGCTCCGCACCCTCCCTTAAACACAGGGGTTTTTCCTCTTGCTTTTTCACCTTGGCCACATGACTGTGTTTCAGCTTTGCTGCATTTCCCTCTGAGCACAAGCAGAGTGGAAATACTTGGTGGCAGATCCCCTGGGAATTTCTGCCTGCTGTTGGGGATCCATGGTTTGGCTGCAGGCAGCGTTTGAGTTTGGTCTTCCCATCTGTGGCTGGGTCTGACACATGGAAATTGCTGCCTGGGACATCAGCCTCACTGGGAAATGCCAGCCAGCACCCCAAAGCTGCTTCTGATCCTTGTGCTTATGCTTCCATCCTTACAGGGCACCCATGAATCTCTCAAAGGAAATGCCAAAGCCCTTTCGACCGTCACGGCCATCATCGACGGCACGGGATCTGTCGGTGTGTCCTGGGGGGTCTGGGGGTCCTGTCCTCTCTCAGGTGGGGACAGGGCTCACCTGGCTCCTGTGCCCCCCCACAGGTGCTGCCCTGGGGCCGCTGCTGGCAGGGCTGATCTCTCCCACGGGCTGGAATAACGTGTTTTACATGCTGATAGCAGCTGATGTCCTCGCTTGTCTGGTAGGTGTCTCCTTGCAGGACTCCTTTGTCTGCCCTGGGTGTCACAGCTCCCTTTTAGCTGCCTGCTCACTGCTGGAGGGCACAGATGGTTCTCTGAAGACATCCAGGGCAAACTGCAAAAGCCTCTATTGGCTCTTGGTTTTCTCAGCTTTTACAGACGTGGGGTAACTGAGAGGTGTTTCAAACAGATAGTTGAGTTATTGCTTCCTCTCACCAGGCACCATTTTGTTTTCTCAACTTTTACAGAGATGGGGCAACTGAGAAATATTTTAAAAGATTTTATTCTCAGTCTCAATAAATAGTGAGACACAAAAAACTCACCACCATTCCAGAAACGAACCTATTTCCCAGTTACAATACCTTATAAATGTTTTTCAACCTATACCCAATATTACTATTACTTTTAACACTAACCACCTATATTTTCTCCCCACATAGTCCTACTACAATACATCTTTCACAATTCTAATTCTCTAAAATATTGAATCCTTCTACAAAACCGTGTTTTGAAACTTATTAAAACTTATTTCTAGTTCAATCTCTCTCTCAACAATGTCATCTCTATTCCATAACCTTCCTAAGTCAACACACCTTATCTCAGTATTTACATACAAATATACAAGCTTTCTAAAACTTTCTGTCAAGCTTTGAGAATTCTTTACAAATCTATTCCCCACAGACTCCAAACCTCTGCTCTCACTTGGCTTTTCCCAGCAACCTCCTCCTCACTCAGGTTTAGTTCACATGACCTTTGCTGGGAAGAGCTGTAGGATTGATGTGCTGGGGTGGGAATGCTCCTGCCAAGGCTGGAGGCTGCAGTGCCCCTGTCCAGCTGTAGGATTGATGTGCTGGGGTGGGAATGCTGCTGCAAGGGCTGGAGGCTGCAGTGCCCCTGTCCAGCTGTAGGATTGATGTGCTGGGGTGGGAATGCTCCTGCCAAGGCTGGAGGCTGCAGTGCCCCCATCCAGCTGTAGGGTGGCAACGCTCCTGCCAAGGCTGGAGGCTGCAGTGCCCCCATCCAGCTGTAGGATTGATGTGCTGGGGTGGTGGGAATGCTGCTGCAAGGCTGGAGGCTGCAGTGCCCCAGCCACACAGCCATCCTCCACCCTTCCGTCCTCTTGCAGCTCCTTGCTCGTGTGGTGGTGAAGGAGGCCCGTGGCTGGTGTGGCCCCATGGCGAGGCAGAGAGGGTACGTAGCTGCCCCCCCGGCGTGGCCCCTGGTGCCAGGGTGCCCGGGCAGGCTGTCAGTGCTGCTGCAGAAGGATGTTTGTTACCCCTTGCTGTCGCTGCTGCATCTCCGCGCGGGCATCGCGAGGCCGCCTGCCCCACGTCCCGCTCCTGGGGCCACTGAGACATTTCCACCTCAAGCCAAGGCAGCACCGGGGGGATTTTAGCCACCTGCACCTCAGAAAACACTTGGGGTGCTAAACACAGTGTCCTTGTGTCTTTGTAGCTCTAGTGTGCAGCTAACAGAGTCAGTGATGGATGGGAGGTAGCTCGGTGTAAGTATCTTCACTTGAGCCTGAGGATTAAATGCAAACACAAGCCTGATCCATTGTGATTCTGAGTTTCACTTTGCAGGCTCAGCCTAGCAATAGCTGCTGCTCCAATCATTTAGGGCCGAGATCAAGACTTGAGAATCAAAAGATCAAATTGCAATGGCCAGGGAAGAGTGTGGGAGGGTGGGGGACTGGGTGGAAGGGGGTGGAGGGAGATGTGGCTGGGTAGTGCATCCTTGTCTCTGGCTGATTTAGCAGATACTGGCCCAGATGCCCAATCGATTGGCATTGATTAATGCACTTGAAACAACTGAATTTATAAGCTTTGCCCACCTGTGCAACTGAGCTTGATTACACACAGCCAGGGCTGGCTAATCAGACCTGCAGGCCAATCGCTGCAGCGAGTGTATCAATAATCCCCAAATCAGCACTGCCCTGGCTCTGATTGCCACCACCATCCCCGTGTGACACCTCAAGGAAGGGGCCACAGCCAGTCCTGGCAGTGGGGCTGCCACACCCCGACGCCCTGCGAACATTTTGTCCCTTATGTCTTGTGTTTGCAGGTGACAGACCAATAGTCTGGGCCTCGTGCTGCGGTAAGTGCAGCCCAAATCCCCTTCTCCGCCTGCCGGTGGAGGGCTGCCAGGCTCTGCTCTCTCCTGCCGGGGCTGGTTAGGGTGACAGCTGCCCTAAGGGTTGACAGCATCCGTGTCTGCACCAAACACTGCCTGGTTTCTGCTGGGGGAAGCAGCTGGCTCAGGTTGTGGCAGTGTCTTGAGGGCTTTGGGGAGTTTCTCTTGCAGAGAAGAGGCACAAACTGTAGGATTTTTGGGGACGTTTCAGCTTTGGGCGGAGACAAAACAGTGGCTGGATCTCCTGCTGGCGCCTGCTTCTCCTCCTGGTGCTGCGGACGGGGCTGCGCTTTCCCGGCAGCGGGAGGGAGCCGGGCACGGCCCAGCCCGGCCTGGGCGCGGCCCCGCGGGCGCTGCCAACGTGGGTTTGATCCCACCGGAGGAAGGGGCGAGGAGTGGTCAAAGGGCCCTGGCCAAACGCTTTTCTGGGTCAATTCTGCACCATCGGCCGTTTTATGAATAAAAACGTGTAAAATCTGTGTGGCCGCTCCATGCCGTGTCCTGAGAGGCTCGGCCAAGGCTGTGAATACCCGGGGCAGTGATCACACCCCTCTCCTTGCTTTTCTCTTGTTTGTGAGCCTGACCCATCCAGACCCTGCTTGGTATTCCAGGGTCTGGATCAGGAGGATGTTGCCAAGTCACTTTAGGCACCGCCTCACCAACAAAGCGCTGCTTATTCTACACAGGCAACATCCCTGGGCTGAGCCCAAATTAAGCCAGGTTTACTCCTTGACTCATCCCACTGCAAAAAACCCAAAAGACTAAACCTAATGTTTTCCCTGATTATTAATCCAAAATCATACAATTTAGCTCCAAAAGAAGAACCCCATGCGTCAGCCCCCACAGCACGCCGAACTGTTCACACGCTCTGCTGCTCTCGGTCGGTGCGGGCAGCTGATCGCCCTCGATCAGGAGCGGCCCCAGGAGGCGGCGGTGCCGCTCGCTGCCAGCCCTGCCGGCTCCCCGGGCAGCCACGGGGCTCGGAAGCCCCCACGGTGTGAGTGACTGAAGCCAGGCCAGCTGTGCAGCCAGCTGTGCGCTCGGGGAGGGGATGACTTTGGTGTGCGCGGAGCCGGGGCGCTGGGAAGCCGCGGGGTGTGATTGCAGTGCCCTGGGATGTGACTGCATCCCCTGGGATGTGATTTGCATCCCCTGGGATGTGACTGCATCCCCTGGGGTGTGATTGCAGTGCCCTGGGATGTGACTGCATCCCCTGGGATGTGATTGCAGTGCCCTGGGATGTGATTGCATCCTCTGTGTTGTTTTTTTGCATCCCCTTGGGTCTTTGTAGTCCCCTGGCATGTGCTGGGGGAATACATCCCCTGGGATGTTTGCAGTGTCCTGAGGTGTGTTTGCAGTGCCCTGGGATGTGATTCCGTCCCCTGGGGTGTGATTCCATTCCCTGGGATGTGACTGCATCCCCTGGGATCTTTGCAGTCCCCTGGGATGTGTTTGCAATGCCCTAGGATGTGACTGCATCCCCTGAGATGTGACTGCATCCCCTGGGGTGTTTGCAGTGCCTGGGGTGTGATTCCATCCCCTGGCATGTGTTTGCAGTCCCTGGGGTGTGATTCCATCCCCTGGGGTGTGTTTGCATCCTCTCACCACCCGAGGATCGGGGGTTGTGCCTGGCTCCGGGGCTCTGCCCAGCAGGGCCAGGGGCTCTGTGTGTGCCTGGGATAAATCGCAGCTCTAATTGACTTCACCTCCTTGGATCTTGACCCGAGGAGAAAACATCTGGGCCTGATGTGATTTTATTAAGTGCTGATTTCATCAGCAAAGGGGAAAAAAAGGGTGGGGTGAGGAAAGGAGGAAACTTGCAGCCAGTTGGAGCAGCTCCCTGTAAACCTGTGGGGATGATGGAGTGGCACAGGGGTCAGGCAGCCTGGAGAGTGGCAGCTGCAGGTTTGAGGTGCCCAAACGACGGCCTTCAATCCCCTCCACTGTGGCTGGTGGTGCTCAATGTGCCTTGGGGAAAAAAGCAGGGAAAATGATGGAGCAGGCAGAGAAAAACAAAATCCCCAACTGCCCTTTTTCCCAGGAAAACTTTGGTCCCAGGGAGAGGTGTCACTGCAAGGTCTGTCCCCAGCACAGCCTCGGGGTGACCCTGCAGTGTCCCCAGGCCCGTGGCACTCGTGGCCTCTGTGGGCACAGGGACCTTGCTGCTGGCAGGGATCCCTGAGCTGGGTGAGAAGGCCCTGTCAGTGCCCGTGTGATGGAGCTCTCACACTGCTGAGTGACCTGACGGCATCCTCCTGGGGAGGGAGGCCTCCAAATACCCCTTCAAACAGAAAATCCTCTAAGTCCTGTCACACATGGGGGCTCATTGCAACAGCAAGTTGGTTTGGGGGATTTTTCCCCCCTTTCTTCCCTTTTTTTTTTTTTGCTTTCCCCCCTCCTGCTTGTTCTTTCAGCTGCTTACAATTTTTCTGGGACAAATTTAGGCCTGGGCCGTGTCCCACTTATGTTTGGAAAGTCTGAGCAGCCTTGGCTCTGCTGCCAGGAGTGAGGAGAAAGGGCACACAGCCCATGGCAGTTTCAAACTTAAAATGAAAGGAGCCAAAGAAAACTCCAGATCTCTCTGAGCTTTGGGATTGAAGGGTGAGTGGGAAGGCAGAGAGGGGATCCCCTGGGTTTGGCTTAGCCATAAAAAAACCTGTTTAAATGGAGCTGAGCTCCTCTGGGAGGGATCTGGAGGACAACTCACCTTGTTCCTCCCCTGCTGGCTAAGGGGCTGCTGCTTTTCCTGTGCCATGACCCCTTTGGCCCTGCCCTGAGAGCATGGACAGTGTCCACCTCTGTCCTGTGATGGGACAATCCCACCCCAGACGGGCTCTTTGGGTGTGCTAAATGCAGTGTTTGGGTTTTTGTGTGGGTGACCCCACAGTCCCCCGGCCCAGCAATGCCTTCCCCCAGGAGGAGGCAGACGGGCAAGAGGCTGCTCAGATTTTGGAGGAATGCTGCTGGTCTGCAGGGAAGGTGAAGAGGTGGCTGGGGCACGCTCTCTAATTACCTATGCAAGGAGCAGCTGGCAAAGGCTGAAGGGCTTTTTAATTAGCAGCCAAAGGCAAATCAGGATCCAGCAGCAGGGAAGCTGAAGTCAGCAAAGTCAAGGTGGAAATCTGAGGGCAGTTTTTCCAGCGAGGGTAATTAAGTGCCAGCAGAGAGCAGCGTGAGACATGAGGAATTGCCATCATTCAAGGAGCTTAAATCAAGGAGAGGAGTTTCCCCTGCAGACACTCCTGCTCCTTCCATCTCTGCTTTGGCGCTGCTCCCTGCCCTCCCCGGGGAGGAGGGAGCAGCTGCCCTCAGGCTGGTGAGCCTGGCACTCCCGGGGCATCCTGGTGCAGGGGCATCCCTGCTCATTTCTAAGGAACCAGGCACAGAATTCAGGGAGATAAAAGGGCTGCTCTTCCCCCTGGCCTGAAAGCAGCCAGCCTGCCCTCATCCTGGCACACAGCAGCTTTCTTGAGCTGAGATTCAGCCTGATTTTCTGCGTGCACCTGGGACATGGCAGCTCTGGTTCTCATCCTGCAGGAGGAAGGCTGGGTCAGTTTGGGCTGGAGCAGGGCTCCTTGGCTTTAACATCCTCTGAGGTCCCAAAATCCTCACCTGTCACTGAGAGGTTGGGGTGTAAGGCAAACCTGCCCTCCTGTGGCACGTTAATTCCAAAAGAAAGGCTCAGGCTGCTAGATGGAGGCAGATGTGCTAGAAGGGATTATCCTCCAGGAGCTGGGGTTTTGGGATGTGGATGGAAGCAAAAAGTCACCGTTTGGGGCTGGTTGGGAAGCAGCTCTGGCTCATACCAATTCCTTGATGTGGTCTTTCCTGTTCCAAAAATAAACAGGAACCGTTTGGAAAGCCCCTGTGTGGGGAGGAGCAGAACTCCCCAGAATAAATAAATACACAGAGAGCCCGGGCTGAGTTCATCCAGCTGGTGGCTCCCCACTGCCAGGGGCTGTGAAGGATGAGGATGAAGCTCAGAATGTCTCAGTGGGGGTGAGGGCATGTGAGGGGTTCCAGTTAATGGGGTTTTTGAGAAAATGCTGCAATGACCTCCTTGAGCAGGAGCTGCTGTGTCTCTCTTGCAGCATGGCTTTCTGCTCTCCCCAGAATAACTGCTGCTCTATCAGCCTTTCAACTCATTTTAGTCACAAACAGTTGAGAGGACAGAAAAAGCCCTTATTTGGGTTTAATTACAGCACAAAATGGGGAGAAATTTCGCGTTCCTGCTGTTAGGGTTGGGTTTTTAGTGCCCCAGCTGCTTTTGCTGTGGTTTCCCTCCCATTTGCTGGACTGAAGCCCTGGTGAAACTGTGGCCTCACTGAGGCTCCCAAATCACCCCACAAACACAGGGATAACAGCACAGCAGGCACAGAGCTGTGACACTCTATGTTCATTAATGTTATTAGCACAATGAATTAAATATGAATTTTGTTTCAGGTGTAACATCAAAATCACCAGGAGACCTCAATGTGCTTGTGCTGCATAAATGCTCAGCATTTCCTCAACACACTCCCTCGTCATGGGCTTCAGGACAGGAAGGGATTGAGCATGGCTGCAGTTTGGAAAGCAGAGATGCCTCTTCTCTGCTTTTTTTGGGACTGTACTTACATTTTTTAGCTGACTGAGTCAGTGCTCTGGGGTGCTGGGGCATTTTCTGCCAGGGAAGCATCACCTCCACACCCACTGGCTCTGCCTTATCAATCTTTCATGTCCTGAAAGCTCTGCTTGGTGACTGACAGCTGTCAGGACAGGGCTGGAAAATGACAGTGAGTTCTTTAATTTACTGTCGTCAGCTCAAAATAAAAAAAAAATAAAAAAAAGAAAAAAAATCTTTAAAATGGGGGAAAAAATCTGAGTTTCTGCCCTGAAGTTTTTGGCTGTATTGACCTTGACCACTGCTCACTGGCTTTGCCCTCGCTGCAGAGCTGTCTCACTTGATCTCACTTGCTGCCTGCTCAAGGCTGAGCAGCCCCATCCCTGTGGGGCTGGAGAACATGAACAATAACAGAGCCCACCTCACCCCTGTGTCCCAGACATCTTTCATGGAAAATCCTTTCCTTAGGATTTTTCCTCCTGAGAAGCTGAGAGACCTCAGGAACAAAATGTAAGCAATGGTTATCTGCTGCTGTGGAATGCAACAGGTGCATCTGTGATTGGTCTCATGTGGTTGTTTCTAATTAATGGCCAATAACAACCCAGCTGGCTCAGACTCTCTGTCTGAGCCACAAACCTTTGTTATCATTCTTTCCTATTCTATTCTTAGCTAGCCTTCTGATGAAATCCTTTCTTCTATTCTTTTAGTATAGTTTTAATGTAATACATATAATAAAATAATAAATCAAGCCTTCTGAAACATGGAGTCAGATCCTCGTCTCTTCCCTCATCCTCGGACCCCTGTGAACACCACCCCACCCCTTCCCTGTGGGAGCCTCTCCCCAGTGTGCAGGGAGGGTAAAAAGGCTTCTTCCCTGCTACAAAACAGGCACAGGATGCTCCAGGCCACCAGAAATGCTTTTCTCCTGCAATTTAAAATCTCTTTTGAGATTTCCTGCAGGAAAACAAGCTGCTGCCACGGAGGGCACAGAGCAGCAGTGGCTCTGCAGACAGCTCGTGCCACTGCTGCCCTCAGCTTCATCTCAGCACAGGCTCTGCTTCAGCAGCACTGCTCCCCTGGCTTTCCCCCAAAAACAGGGACAAAAATGGCATTCGACTCCATTGCTGCTCCTGCAGAACACAGGGAGTGTTTTCTCCCCCAGGAGGGGAAAAGAGGGACAGGGTGAGCAGCAGCTCCAGCAGGATCTGTGCTAGAATTGAGCAAAGGTTTGAAGTTTTAGGGCGGCAGCAACTGTGAGCCTTTGGCAGCACCCAGGTGGCACCTCAGGGCCTTCACAGGCAGGGAACAGCCAGGTACCAGCACTTTCCATGGCTGGCAGCACTGCTCAGCACCAGGGAGGGCAGACACAGCTTTTTGCTCACTCCTGGGAGGGCAGCTTTCCATTTGCTGGTCTGGATCACTTTGCATTCACTCCCCACTCCAAAGCCTCTGATTTCCAGTCCAAGGCACCATCCCAAACAATCCACAGCCACACACTGATGTTTGTTTGGGTTTTTTTTCTCAAACCCAGATAAAAGGCAGCTCTCATGGGCACTGTCACCACAGTGTGGCCAAATGTGACATCCCCGTGGAATAAATCAAGCCTGAGTCAGGGATTTCTCAAAGAGTTTTATTAAACCACAGTGAAAAAGGAGCAGTAACAAACTGCTCTCGTTTGTGACTTGTTTGTTTGTTTGCTCCACCCATCTCTTGTGGGTAACAACAACAAACCATCTCGGTTCAGTGCACGGAATCAGGGGCAGCACCAAGTGCTGGATCTCAGCTCTCTGTGAACGAGAGCAGCATTCAGAGGTTCACACACCTTTGCAGGTGCAGAGGCTTGAACCCCTGGGGAGGAAGGAGCTCATGCTCAGACCAAACTTTGCTTTTTAAGATGGAGCAAAGGCTTCACTTGCTTCACTGGCTCTTTCTGAGCTCAGAAAGAACATCAGGGTCACCTCCAGAGCAGCCTCCTGGTGTCTCCTGGTTTATTCCCATGTATCAGGATCTCCTCTTTGCAGAGACTGCTGTCTCTATCTGCTGTGGAGTGGCTTGGCATACACAGGCTCCATGAGATGGTAAATCAGGAACAGGAAGAGGCAGCCGAGGAACACCAGGCTCATCACAGCCAGGAGGATGAAGCGCCCGATGAGGAAGGTGTCCACAACCTGCAGGGGAGAGAAACACAAAGATCCCAGCAGGTCACAGCCCCAGCCTGCTCCAGGAGCCGGGAGGGAGCACACCACTGTCACAGACATCCTTTTCACAAAAATCCTTTCTTTAGGATTTTTTCCTTCTGGGAAGCTGAGGCCCCAGAAACAAAAGGTAAACAATAGGTTATCTGCTTCTGTGGAATGCAACAGGTCAGTTCTGGATTGGCCCAGATTGAGTGTTTGGAAATAATGGCCAATCCAGAACTGAGCTCTCTCGGACACAGTCCGAGAGAGCAAGGTTTGTTGATCATTCTTTACTTTCTATTCTTAGGTAGTTAGCAGCTTCTGGAAACTCTCCTTTTCTTTTCTTTTTAGTATAGTATAATAGATGTATATATCATAACATAATAAATCAAGCCTTCTGATCATGGAGCCCATCTCGTCTCTTCCTTCACCCCGAAAATCTTGTGACCAACCGGCGACACACCACGTCCTGCAAAAAAGAACCTCTGGGGCTCCCCCAGGCTCCTCTCCTTGCTTTTCATCCCTGGATGAGCAGTGTGTGACAAATGAGAACGAGAATCCCTGCAAAAAGCTGCTGGGAATGTTAATGTGGAGCAGCAGAGCTCTGAGCACAGGGAAGAGGCAGCAGTCAAGCCCTGCAGCAGTTCTCCCCAGCCACAAACCTCCAGCCCTGACTCCCTTTTAGAAGGGAGACGGCGAGAAAAGAGAAAAAATAACAATTAAAAATAAAGCTGTGGTAGCTAGGCAAGACAAAGAGAGGCCCACGGCGAGGAGCTGTTTATGAAACCCCCTCTCTGCTCCCCAGACCCCCCAGAGCTCTGCTCAGCCCCAGCTCAGCTTTATCCATCGCATTAGCTCAGCCCTGGTGCTCCTGCTGAGAGTCTCTGGTGAGCCCAGGGCTGGCTCCTTCTGCACGTTTCACTTTTTAATTAGCCAATTAGCAGAGTTTTGGTGCAGAAAGCCCAGGTCATGTATTATTGATAGGCAGGGCAGGTCCAGTCCAATTGAAGATCCGTGAAAAAATAAAGCTTTCCAATTCCATTTGCCTCCCAGGCAACAAACACGCACTGGGCTGCTCTTCATCTCGCTCCTAACCTTCACAGGAGCAGGTCAGATGTGACACAGAGAGAAGAAAAGAACATTACAAGTCTCTTTTAGTAGGGATTTACACAGAACAAGAACCAGAAAAGCAATGATTAACACGCATTAATAATAGAACGGAGGAAACAGCACCTGAAAGGGCACAAAAGTTTTGTGTATTCAAAGCCCAGAGAGCTCTGGGAGAGCTCAAGGTGGCAGCTCAGACAGCGTGATGAAAAACTGGGGAGATCCCTGGGCCTGACAAGGCAGGTGGCTTCGTGCTCAAGCATGGCAGGAACCCACAAGAGAGCTGAAGAGCTGTAACTGGGCTTTAACCAGAAACCAGAGCTGAGGGAAAAGTTGATAAGGAAAAAAAGCTGATAAGGGAATGGCAGAGAGGGAGCAGAGGCTGCTGGAGCTGGGAGGGACCAAAGCAGGAGGGACCAAAGCAGGAGGGACCAAAGCAGGAGGGCAATCCCTGCACAGAGTCCCTGGGGACGGGAGGAGGGAGCCAAACCCCACGGGTCAGCTGGACCAGTGAGTAAATCAGCAATTTAGTCACAGAAATTAACAGCTCCCAGCTCCACCAGTGACACAGCCTGTGCCGGAGGGAGAGCACAGAGGCAGCACGGGGCAGTCTCGGGGCACGGGGGTGGTACCGGGGCTGTCTGAGCTAAAAGCAATTCCCGGGGCCTCAGGGCATGCTGCAGCCCATCCCCGGGGTAAGGACATTCCCAGGGCATCCTGCAGCCCATCCCGGGATGAGGATCCATTCCCAGAGCTCCAGGATGGCCGCAGGGCCGTCCCTGGCTCAGTGA